>NC_052146.1:300751588-300864088 GCF_902713615.1 Scyliorhinus canicula
AGATGGCAACCCTACCAAAGTTTGTGAGTGTGTGTGTGTGTACATGAATGTGCATGTATGAGTATGAGTGGGTGGGATTCTCTAATCCCACAGCAGAGTGTCCACGCCGTCGGAACCCTACAGGGCCCCTAAAGGGGGCCAACACGGCGATGGAGCGGTTCGCACCGCTCCAGCTGCAGATCCCGGCGCGAACTGGGCGCTGCACGGTCCGCGTATGCGCAGTTGCGCCGGCGCCAATGAGGACATGCGCAGTGGTCTCCTTCAACGCGCCGGCCGCAACGCCGCATGGCGCAGGGCTACAGGGGCCGGCGCGTAGGAAAGGAGGCCCCCAGCCAGAGAGGCCGCCACGCCGAACGGTGGGTCCTGATCGCGGGTCAGGCCACATTGGAGGACCCCCCCCCCCCCCCCCCCCCGGTGTCGGATCCCCTCTCCCACCCCCACAGGCCTCCACCCGACCCTTGCACACCGAGGTCCTGCGGCCCAGAGCAGGCTAGAACGGCGCTGGCGGGACTTGCCTCTTTTCCTACGGCCACTCGGCCCATCCGGGCTAGAGAATCGGCGGGCCGGCCGCGTAGGGAGGACTGCGACCGGCGCCGTGCCAACCATGCTGGCGCTGAGGGGCAGCGTGGCGCGATTTGCACGGCCTGCCGGCGATTCTCCGACCCGGCGCGGGGTCGGAGAATGCCGCCCTGAGTGTTTTTCCATATTAATGCGTGAATATATGGATACAAATGTGTGAAAAAATGAAAGAAATGAAAATTACTGTGTGTGTGTTTGTGTCAATATGAAAGTGTCTGAATGTGTGTTTGAGTGTGTGTGCGCGTGAAAGGAGTGACGGTGTGGATGCAGATGTGAGTATCTGAATGCGTTTGAGAGTATGTGTGTGTGTGTGTCTGAATGTGTGTTGTATGTGTCTGAATGTGTGTTGTATGTGTGTGTCTGAATGTGTGTTGTATGTATGTGCGTGTGAGTGTCTGAATGTGTGTTGTATGTGTGTGTGTGTGAGTGTCTGAATGTGTGTTGTATGTATGTGTGAGTGTGTGTCTGAATGTGTGTTGTATGTATGTGTGAGTGTGTGTCTGAATGTGTGTTGTATGTATGTGTGTGTGTGTGTGTGTCTGAATGTGTGTTGTATGTGTGTGTGTGTGTGAATGTGTGTTGTATGTGTGTGTGTGTCTGAATGTGTGTTGTATGTGTGTGTGTCTGAATGTGTGTTGTATGTGTGTGTGTGTGTCTGAATGTGTGTTGTATGTGTGTGTGTGTGTGTCTGAATGTGTGTTGTATGTGTGTGTGTGTCTGAATGTGTGTTGTATGTGTGTGTGTGTCTGAATGTGTGTTGTATGTGTGTGTGTGTGTGTGTGTCTGAATGTGTGTTGTATGTATGTGTGTGTGTGTGTGTCTGAATGTGTGTTGTATGTATGTGTGTGTGTGTGTGTCTGAATGTGTGTTGTATGTGTGTGTGTGTCTGAATGTGTGTTGTATGTGTGTGTGTGTGTGTGTCTGAATGTGTGTTGTATGTGTGTGTGTGTGTGTCTGAATGTGTGTTGTATGTGTGTGTGTGTGTGTCTGAATGTGTGTTGTATGTATGTGTCTGTGTGTCTGTGTATGTCACAGACTGACATTGATTTACCTCTTTGAGTAGGTTTTGATCTCATCATTGCCACTGTTGCGTGGGCCCCATTGGAATCAATATTATAAATCTGTGCTAATTGTACCATCGTAAAGGGCAGCAGAGAAATAAACAGCCAGACAGGAGCTCAATTCTCAGTCTGCATAATACGCCAGGTAAACTGCCACATAAAAACAAAATTAATTGTTAATTACAACACTCATACTCAATAGAAATTGATCCATTCAGCAAATCCTTGGAGATATTGGAAAGGACCTGTTGTCTTGCTAAAGATGAATGACAAAATGGAAAGTGACAAGAATAGAAACATCACTGTGATACGGCAGTACATTGAATATCAGCAGGATAAGAAATTCCAACCCAAGTATTAATGGGAAATTTAAAATATCAGCGCCATGTTCTGCATGCAGTGCACGTAACTTAATCCTTTCAAGTTATTTCTGCATCCCGTGTAGCCTCCCCATCAACTTGAGTCCGTCCAAACTCTGCTCCTCGACCCCGGACTCGCGCCAAGTCCGGTTCACCGATGACCCCTGTGCTCGCTCACCAACATTGTTTCCTGGTTCTGTAATGCCTCACATTTAAAATTTGCATCCTTTGTTTCAAATAAAGCACTCGCTGAACAATCCTGAATGTGCTAATAGCTACAGTAACAACTCATTTAAGATAGTCAGTTGAGCTCATAATGTGGCGTATTTATGCTTGCATGAAGCGATACACACTCATGCACAGGGGCCTCTGCATTCCTTGAGCTCTGCCTTCTTTTGCACACCCTGCTAACTTCGCCTCGCCATTGGTAGCTGTGTCTTCAGCCACCTTGAACTTAAGCTGTGGTATTCCCTCCCTAAATCTCTCCGCCTCCCTACATCTCCCTCCTCCTACTTATCAGCTTTGTGCTTACATTTGCTACATGCGCATCCATATCGCAATGTTCACAATCTCAGGCTGTCATGGAGTCATTTAGGGTACATCAGGAGACCACTTGTGTTGAAGCCTCATGGGACGGGATTGGAACTCATCGAGTTTGACCCTCTGAATCATACCTTTCATAAGAGAGGCACGGTCGTAAATTTCTAGTCTGGCTGGTTTGGCATTCGTAGCGACAGAACAGTTGAGAGTATGGGGACAGTGATAAACCGTGAGATAGAAACATAACTAACAAAAGGCAGATTGGAGTTCCAAATGTGAATGCATGGCTTCCATAATGTCCACCCAAAATGGCGGCAAATCAACTGGTCACATGTCCTGACATTGGAAAGACTGTTGATTTTTTTTTCATTCGTCCTTGGGATTTGGGTGTCGCTGGGTTGGGTCAGCATTCGTTACCCATTCCTAATTACCCTTGAAGTGAGTGGCTTGTGAGGCCATTTCAGAGGGGGGGGGGGGGCAGTTAATAGTCAACCGCAACACTGTGTGGGTTTGGAGTCACATGTAGGCCAGACCGAGTAAGGATGACAGATTTCCTTCCCTGAAGGACATTCGTGAACCAGATGGGTTTTCACGACAATTGACAATAGTTTCATGGTCATTGTTAGAATTTTCATTCCAGATTTTTATTGAATTCAAATTTCACCACCTGCCCTTGTGGGATTTGAACTCAGGACCCCAAAGCATTACCCTGGGTCCCTGGATTAATAGACTAATGACGATACCACTACGCCACTGCCTCCCTGATTAAACTGCCTCTCCAGAGATTGGCAGTGAAGGTGACGGCTCCAAGGTTGAAAGAAGATTCAGCCAATCAGGTAGGGCAGCAGTAATAGTTTGAGACAGGAATGTCGTGGCATAGTGGGCTTTACTCTCACCGCTGGGTCTGAAGTTTGCGGGTTCGAATCCCACTCCAGACTCTTGAGCCCAAAAACCTAGGCTGAGACTCCAGGGTGGGTACTGACTCGGATGAGATGCTAAACCGAGACCTTGTCTGTCCCCTCCGGCGGATGACGAAGATCCCACCGTACTATTTTGAAGAAGAGCAGGGGGCCTCGCGCATCTATCCTGACCGATATTTATTACTCAATCAACTTCAGTGAAACAGATTACTTGGCCATCGTCACACTGCGGTTTGGGGGGGGCGGATGGCTGGGGGGGTGGGGGGACGCACGGTGAACAAACACGCTGCTGCATTCCTTACATTCCTACAGTGACAATTCTTTAAAGTGTTTTGGGATGTCCTGGGAGCATCAAAGATGCTGTATAATTGCACGGCACGGTTTTTAGAGTTGGACAATAATTAAGCGAGAGAGCAGTAACTGACGGGGCTCCCCAGAGGCTAATCCTTGGACCTGAGCTTCTCCCAGTCAGCATTTATCATCTTGATGAGGAGTTGGACACGGAATATGCTGATTACAGTAGCAGATGGGAATATGGGGAAGAGCCTGATATTATTCCGGAGCCCGTGCTCGGAGAGCACTGTGCAATGTGAATAAATGGCACCTAATGACTATGGATGCTGTATATATTGATCAGAAGATGAATGAGCAAAGCCAGAAGGAGGTGGGGCAGGAAACGTTGAGAGCAGATGTAAAGCAGTCTTTAAAAACATCTCTGCCTTATGAGATGGTGATAAACGAGGCGATTGTAGACTCTTAGCATTACGCAGAGCACAGCCCCCCAAGATCAAGAGTGTGGTAATGGTTTTATATAATCCACTGGTGAGGTTTTTCTCTTAGACAGCAAGTGAAGAGCATTAGGAACAGGAGGAAGCCATTCAGCCCCTCACTCTAAAAACCCTAAAACTCAGTCAGGTCATGGCTGACCACCTCAACTCCATTATTTCCATATCTCTTCAATACCCCTGCCCAATAAATATTCACGCATCCCGGAGTTAGATGATCCAATTATCCCCTAACACTTTTAGGGGGAGCGAATGTAGGGCAGGATTCTCTCAGCCTGGGCTGGGCTGGAGAATCCCCCTGAACGGCGTGAATCGCACCGTGCCGCCCCGTCGCCGGTGAGCGATTCTTCACTGAGCGTAGAATCGCCGCCATTGGCACCGGCGTGGTTGGTGCGGCGCCGTTTGGGGGCCGCTCTATGCCCCCGCCGATTCTCAGAGCGGCTGTCATAAAAAAGCCAAGCCTCAGCCGGCAGGAACTCGGCGTGGAAGCGTCTGGGGGCAGCCTGTGGGGGTGGGGGGGGGGGGGTGGTTTGACCCTGGGGGGGACCTCCGATGTGGCCTGGCCTGCAATTGGGGCCCACCAATCGGTGGGCCGGCCTCTCAGGCTGGGGGCCTCCTTTCTTCCACGTCGGCCCCTGTAGTCCTGCGCCATGTTGCGTCGAGGCCGGCGCGGAGAAGGGAGCCACTGCACGCCCACGTGTTGGCGCTGGTGCCACTGCACATGTGCGGATCACGTGGCGCCCAGTTGACGCCGGGATCAGCAGCTGGAGCGGCGTGGAGCGCTCCAGTACTGTGCTGGCCCCCTGTAGGGGCCAGAATTGCTGATCCTGAGGCCGTATTGACGCCGTCGGGAAACGCGACTGTGTTTCCGACGGCGTCAACACTTTAGTGTTCAATGTTCAATTGTTCTGTGTTTGATTATGTGAGTCTGTTTACTATTAACGTTCACTGTGCTTGATTGGTAAAGCCTGGGTGTGCACTCAGGGAAATGGTAACAACTTATAAAAGGAGCTGAAAGCCAGAGTAGATATATTAAAGCCTCTTACCGATATAGCAGCTAGTGTAGTGTCATCTCTGCATGGATCCAAGATATAAAATAAACAACCGAGAACAACCTGAATTTTATGCCCCCCCCCCCCCCCCCCCCCCACCGCCGCAGGGTGCAAATGAAATATGATGGGTTGTTGGCCCACCACCTTGTTGCCCACCTTTGACCTATTCCCCATGTTATGGATGCCAAAACTGGCAGTCTGTCTGTCATGTTTAAGACAATAAACAAGGTGTAATTGACACATTGGGAACCCCTGCACCACCCTTCAACCAGGATGTTATCCCCTCCCACAAAACCCACCCTGCCCAACCCCCTCCCTCCTCAATCTCTCCGCATCCAATAATCCCATTGACCTCTTTCTGGGATCCATGTTATCTTCATTCCAGGGCCTACACGCAGTCCCAGCAGTCCCCACTACTGAGTTCCAGTGCTGCTGGGACTGCTGGCTAATCTGATTGGCCAGCACCTCTTATGGGCGGGTCTTCCTCCCACTGAGAGACGGAGATCCCACTCTCACCCACTTAAGGCTGCCTGATGCGCATTCCAGTTGCTCCATCACTGCATTATAGCAGCTTTGTTTAGTGTCAGTTGACATTCCTTCTGGAACCTACCACTATCAATACCTCCCCCCCCCCAACGCCCCCCATACCCGACCACTTCCCCTGACTGGAAGCCAGTGACCAGTGGTATACCACAGGGATCCGTGCTGGACCCCCGATTGTTCGTCATTTATATAAATGACATAGATGACTATGTGGGGGGCAGGATCAGTAAGTTTGCGGAAGACACAACGATTGGCCGGGTGGTTAACAGTGAAGCTGAGGTTCTGGGGTTACAGGAGGATATAGATGGGATAGTCAAGTGGACAGATGGAATTTAACGCTGAAAAGTGTGAGGTGATACACTTTGGAAGGAGTAATTTGATGAGGAAATATGCAAAGAGCGGTATTACACTGGGAAGTTCCGAAGAACAAAGGGACCTTGTCGTGTTTGTCTGTAGATCTCTGAAGGCAGAAGAGCAGGTTAATAGGGTGATGAAAAAGGCATATTGGACACTTGCCTTTATCCATCAAGGCATAGATTACAAAATCAGGGAGGTCAAGTTGGAGTTGTATAGAACTTTGGTGAGGCCACAGCTGGAGTACTTTGTGCAGTTCTGGTCGCCACATTATTGGAAGGATGTGATTGTGCTGGAGGGGGTGCAGAGAAGATTCACCAGGATGTTGCCTGGGATGGAACTTTTAAGGTATGAAGAGAGTTTGGATAGGCTTGGGTTGTTTTCGCTGGAGCAGAGAAGACTGAGAGGCGACCTGATAGAGGTGTACAAGATTATGAGAGGCACGGACAGGGTGGATAGGGAGCAGCTGTTCTCCTTAGTTGAAGGATCAGTTATGAGGGGACACAAGATCAAGGTGAGGGGAGGAGGTTTAGGGGGATTTGAGGAAATCCTTTGTACCCAGAGGGTGGTGACGGTCTGGAATGCACTATCTGGGAGGGTGGTAGAGGCGGGCTGCCTCACATCCTTTAAAAAGTACCTGGATGAGAACTTGGCATGGCATAACATTCCAGGCTATGGGCCAAGTGCTGGCAAATGGGATTAGGTTGACAGGTCAGGTATTTTTCATGCGTTGATGTAGACTTGATGGGCCGAAGGGCCTCTTCTGCGCTGTATTATTCTGCGATTCTGTAACTCTATAACATTCAGGCTCAGACTTTCTGCACTCCTTCTTGTGAAAGGTCTCCAGGCTGATTTTTCCATATCTACTCAACCAAATTATTTTGGAGTCTTAAACACTTCGACCAAATCACTTCCCAAACTCAAGTGAATGCACCCCAACTTTATTGAACTTGTTCTCATACTTTAACCCTCCAAGGAGGTTGAAAAATTGTGATTTCAATGCACCGTAAGGCAGAGGAATGTGGAAGTAGTGCCAAATTTTAGACAGTTCTGCGGTTTGTGCCCAGGCCTTTGCTCTAAAATTCCCTAATTTCCTGGCCAAACTGGGCAGGATAATTTAATGATGGCACCACTGACAGTGCAGCTCCTCCCTCAGTGCTGCACTGGGGCCTGAATGAGGTTCTCCAGCCTCTGCAGCAACAGGAGGGTCACCAGATGAAACACGGCCCACGTTTTCATGGTAGATGTAGGAAAATGAAGCAATGCCAATCAATCACAATTCACCTCCAATGGGAGAACGTGGGCCGGGATTCACCAATACCGCGGCCAAGTTTGACGCCGGCGTAAAAAGCAGCGCGAGCCACTCCGGCGTCCGGGGTCGGATCCCCCCCCCCCCCGCTCCTCCACCCGGACGGCCCCCGCAGACTGAACTCTGGGATCCCGCCGGGTGGGACCATACATAACCCACACCAACTGGGCTTGGCCGAACTCGGCGGGCACTCGGCCCGTCGAGGGCCGGAGAATCGCCGGGGGGCCGCTTTCAACAGCCCCCGACCGGCGCGGCGGTGATCCATTGTTGTCTATGGTTGTTGGTGACTATGTATGGGTGGATGGTGGATTCCTGAGTCCTTTTCTTTGATGTTTGTGTTTAAAAGGTTGAGGGGTGTTTGGGGGTTGGAGGGAGGAAGCATTTGTTGGCCAGGGGTTTGGCATTGTATTTGTTGCTGTTGATTGTTGGTGGGTGTAAATTTGGATGAAAATTTGAAAAAGGGGAATAAAAATAGTTTTCAAAGAAAATTTATTTGCTCTTTTTCTCAAAGATATCCTAAATCCACACAGCACAACATTATCCTAATTTGCTGTTGAAGATTGAGAATTACACTCCTCGGCATTGAAACATCTCAGTGTCCCATTTGAACCAGTCTTTTACCTCATTAACTTTGCAATCTTTTTACCTTCTAAACATTCTAAAAAGGCCTCTGGGGTATGGGTTAAGCTCTCTTGGAGCTAATAGTAACTCATTCACAATTTTATCACTCAGAATTTATTAGCTCATTCCACTGGGGGAATATTAGTCGGAACTTCACCACCAGGCGTTCATTCTCAGATCAGGTCAAGGTGGGACTGGGCTGGTTTTTATTGTAAAATTGTATCAAGCCTCATCACATCGAACTAACTTGACAGGGGACTGGGATCCTGAGAGGAGGTTCAGCAGGGATAGATGCTCAGCCAAAATTAGAAGATGTGGCGCTGCTGGCATTGGACTGGGGTGAGCACAGTAAGAAGTCTTACAGCACCAGGTTAAAGTCCAACAGGTTTGTTTCAAACACGAGCTTTCGGAGCACTGCTCCTTCCTCAGGTGAATGGAGAGGTATGTTCCAGAAACATATATATAGACAAAGTCAGAGATGCCAGGCAATGCTTAGAATGCAAGTGTTTGCAGGTAATCAAATCTTTACAGATCCAGAGAGAGGGGTAACTCCAGGTTAAAGAGGTGTGAATTGTCTCAAGCCAGGACAATTGCTAGGATTTTGCAAGCCCAGGCCAGATGGTGGGGGGGTGAATGTAATGCAACATGAATCCAAGGTCTCGGTTGAGGCCGCAGTCACGTGTGCGGAACTTGGCTGTAAGTTTCTGCTCGGCGATTCTGCGTTGTCGCGCGTCCTGAAGGCCGCCTTAGAAGAGGCATTAAGTGAGTCAGGAAAGCATAGAATGTCTGGACCAGCTAAGTCACAAGGGAGCTTGGCAAGATTGGATGGTATTTATTTTAATGCAAGGAGTCTGATTAACAAGGCAGATGAGTTGAGGGCACAAATTAAAACATGCAGGTATGATATAATTGCTGTCACTGAGACGCAGTTGAGAGAGGGGCAGGATGGGCAGCTCAATATTCCAGTATACGGGATCTTCAGGCAAGATAAGGAAGGTGGTAAAAGAGGAGGGGGTGTTGGAATTTTGATCAGAGAATCAATTACAGCAGTATGAAAGGACGACATCTTAGAAGACTCTTCAACTGAAGCCATAAGGGTAGAAGATAAAAACCAAAAAGGAACAATCACATTGCTGGGAGTGTTATATAGGCTCCCGAACAGTCCGAGAGAAATGGAGGAGCAGATATGTACTGATACCTCAACCACTTGCCCTGCTCCATTACCTAAAATTAAGTCCAGGCCCATCCCCCCTCTTGCAGATCCTTCTACGTACTGGCTTAAAAGGTTCTCTGTATTTTAAGAATTCCGCTCCCTCTAAACCTTTTACTATAGCTACCCCAGTTAATATTGGGGAAATTGAAATCTCCCACTATCACTACCCTGTTACTTTTTCACTTCTTTGAAATTTGCCGACATAATAATAATAACGTGCACAGTATGTGTGGAGTCTGCATGTTCTCCCTGTTTCTGCGTGGGTTTCCTCCGGGCGCTCCGGTTTCCTCCCACAAGTCCTGAAAGATGTGCTGTTAAGTAATTTTGGCATTCTGAATTCTCCCTCAGTGTACACGAACAGCCGCCGGAGTGTGGCAACGAGGGGCTTTTCACAGTAACCTCATTGCAGTGTTAATGTAAGCCTACTTGCCACAATAAAGATGATTATTATTATGTAGGCAAATTTTGAGAAGTAGTGATAGTGGGAGATTTCAATTTCCCCAATATTAACTGGGGTAGCCATAGTTTAGAGGGAGCGGAATTCTTAAAATACAGAGAACCTTTTAAGCCAGTACGTAGACGGGCCTACAGAAAAAAGGGGCGATCCTGGACTTAATTTTAGGTAATGAAGCTGGGCAAGTGGCTGAGGTATCAGTCGGGCAGCATTTTGCAGACAGTGATCATGGGCGGGATTCTCCGACCCCCCACCGGGTCGGAGAATCGCCAGGGGCCGCGTCAATCCCGCCCCCGCCGTGTCCCGAATTCTCCACCACTAGAGATTCGGTGGGGGCAGGAATCACGCCGCGCTGGTCGGCGGGCCCCCCCTGGCGATTCTCCGGCCCACGATGGGCCGAAGTCCCGCCGCTGTCAACCCTCTCCCGCCGGCGGGAATCAAACCACCTACCTTACCAGCGGGAGCAGGCGGCGCGGGCGGGCTCCGGAGTCCTGGGGGGGGGGGGAGCGCGGGGCGATCTGTGCCCCGATGGTGGCCTGGCCCACGATCGGGGCCCACCGATCGGCGGGCGGGCCTGTGCCGTGGGGCTCTCTTTCCCATCCGCCTTCGCCGTGGTCTTCACCATGGCGGAGGCTGAAGTGACCCCCTCCGCTGCGCATGCGCGGGGATGACATCAGTAGCCGCTGACGCTCCGGCGCATGCGTGGATGTCCGCCGGCCAGCGAAGTCCCTTCGGCCCCGGCTGGCGAGGTGCCAAAGGCCGTACATGCCAGCCGGCGGAGCGCCAACCACTCCGGCGCGGGCCTAGCCCCTCAATGTTAGGGCTTGGCCCCGAAAGGTGCGGAGACATCCGTACCTTTGGGGCGTCCCGACGCCGGAATGTTCACGCCACTCCAACACGCCGGGACCCCCCATCCCGCCGGGTAGGAGAAAATCCCGGCCCATAACTCCATTAGATTCAAAACTGTTGTGGAAAAGGACAAGGATGGGTCTGAGATCAAAGTTCTCAACAGGGGAAGACCGATTTTAATAAAATCAGATATGATTTGGGAAAAGTGGACTGGGAGCGAACACTTTGAGGTAAATCTGTGACAGATCAGTGGGACGTATTCAAGAAGGAAATAGAGAGAGTACAGGGCCAACATGCTCCAATCAAGTAAAAAGGGTGGGACCAACAAATCCAGTGAACCCCGGATATCGAGGGATATACAGCATTGGATCATGGGAAATAGGGAGGCTAATGGCAGATATTGAGGGCTCAAAACAGCAGAAGCCCTCGAGGTGTATAGAATGTGGGGTGGGGGGGGTGGGGGGGTGGGGGGGGGGGTGGGGTGGGGGGGGTGGGGGGGGGGGTGGAGGGGGTGGGGGGGGTGGGGGGGGTGGGGGGGGGTGGGGGGTGGGGGGTGGGGGGGGGTGGGGGGGTGGGGTGGGGGGGTGGGGTGGGGGGTTGGGGGGGTGGGGTAGGGGGGTGGGGGGGGTGGGGGGGTGGGGGGGGGTTGGGGGGGGTGGGTGGGGTGGGTGGGGGGTGGGGGGGGTGGGGGTGGGGGGGTGGGTTGGGGGGGTGGGTTGGGGGGTGGGGGGGTGGGGTGGGGGGTGGGGGGGTGGGGTGGGGGGGTTGGGGTGGGTGGGGGGGGGTGGGGGGGGTGGGGTGGGGGGGTGGGGGGGGTGGGGGGGTGGAGGGGGCGTTGATTATGTTTGCTTATTTTATTTAAATTTTATTTATCTAATTTTAATTTATGGTTAAGTTCTCTTGTTGGGGGGGGTGGGGGGAGTGTGATACATGTGATGTTACGATATGGGGGGAATTGTGGGTGTTGTGGGGCTGTTAGTTGCATATTAATGCTTGTTGCTATACTTGTTGTTATATTTTTATATTTTCTGTAAAAAATTCCAATAAAAATTATTTTTAAAAAAAAGAAGGGAAGAAGGGATAAACCAGTAGACCACAGGCCAGTCAGTCTGACCTCAGTGGTGGGAAAACTACTGGAAACAATTCTGAGAGACAGAATTAATCTGCATTTGGAGAGGCCGGGGTTAATTGAGAACAGTCAGCTGTTAAGTCAGTCAGCAGGTATGACCAATTCGATTGAATTTTTCGAAGAGGTGACCAGGTCTGTCGATGAGGGAAGTGCATTTGACGTTGCCCACTTGGACTTCAGCAAGGCTTTGGATAAGGCCCAACATGGGAGACCGATAGCAAAGGTCAGAGGCCATGGGATCCAAGGAAATTTGGCAAATTGGATCCAGAATTGGCTGTGTGGCAGGAAGCAGAGGGTGATGGCTGATGGGGGGTTTCCGACTGGAAGCCTGTGTCCAGTGGGGTTCCGCAGGGATCAGTGTCGGGGCCCTTGCCCTTAAATGATTTAGATATGAATGTCGGAAGGTTGATCAGTAAGTTTGTGGATGATACGAAAATTGGTGGTGTGGTAAATAATGAGAAGGACAGGAGGAGAGATGGGCTGGTCAGATGGGCTGATCAATGGCAAATGGAATTCAATCCAGATGAGTGTGGGGTGATGCACTTGGGCAGGACCAACAAGGCAAGAGAATATATGATAAACAGCAGGACCCTAGAAAGCACTGAGGATCAGAGGGACCTTGGTGTACTTGTACATCGGTCCCTTAAGGTAGCAGGGCAGGTGGCTACTGTGGTTAAGAAGTGTTATGGGCCAGAGTTTAGAGAACCCCAAAGTGTATCATGGAGTTCACCTGACCCACAACTTTTAATAGATTGTGGTATGGGGAGCACACGGCCCACTCTACAGGTGTGGTACAGCAGAAATCGAAAAGCATTTTTAAAACAAAACAATGTTTATTCTATGAACTCAAGTTAACCTTTTTAAAACATACAGTGAACATCTTAGCAACCATCAATTCAAATACAACCCCCAAAGACTACAGCACTAAGTAATCCTTAATAACTTCCCAAACAACATCCAGACAAAAGAAACACCTTTTAACAGAAGCACATCAGGTTTACATTCACTACTGAGAACATTTATAATTCTGAATTCACCACATGATCAAGAGATAGCCTCTTATGGCAGAGAGATCAACAGTACACCCGCTCTGTCTGGCTTCAGCTCCAACACTGAAAACGAAACTAAAGCACACCCTGCAGCTTGCTCAAATATGAAAGTAAAAAGCTGACAGAAAGCCCAGTTCCACCCACTCTCTGACATCACTGCAGTAATGAACATCCATTTCTTAAAGGTACTCTCACTACAGATATTTATATACACACCCATTTCTTAAAGGTAGTCTCACATGACAGAAGGTATATGGTATACTTGCCTTTATTAGCTGAGGCAGAGTTTAAGAGCAGGGAGGTTATATTGGAACTGTATAAAATGTTGGTTAGGCCACAGCTAGAGTGCTGTGTGCAGTTCTGGACAGGAGGGATGTGATAGCACTGGAAAGGGTGCAGAGGGGATTCATTAGGATGTTGCCTCAGATGAGGAGTTTTAGTTATGCAGTGGGATTGGATAGACGTGGGTTGTTTTCCTTGGGGCAGATGAGACTGAAGGGGGACATGATTGAGATGTATAAAATTATGGGGGGCATAGGTAGAGTAGGCAGGAAGAAATGTTTCCCTTTGGTGGAGGGGTCGGTGACCAGGGGGCATAGATTTAAGGTCAGGGGCAGGAGATTTAGAGGGGATGTGAGTTTGGAACTCGCTGCCTGAAAGGATGGTGGAGGCAGAGACCCTCATATAATTTCAGAAGCATTGAGATGTGCACTTGCGATCCCAGGGAATACAAGGCTATGGGCCAGGTAAATGGCATTAGAATAGTTATGTGGTTGTTTCTGACTGGCGCTAACGCGATGGGCCTTTGCTGTGCTGTACGGCTCTCTGAAATACTCCACACAATAAACCAAAGTGAATGTGCAGTCCGCTCCCAGTGGGGGGTCCCCAATCAGCAATGGGGGTGGGTCAGAGGGAGGAACGTTGGCCAGGACACTAAGGGATCTCCTGGCCCTTGGTATAGGGAGCAAGCCAGATGGTACAAGGTGGTTGATGTGAAGAACAATACCCAGACCAGACCTGATGGGCAGAATGGTTATGCTCCTTTGCTTTGGCAATCGACACTTCTTTTAAATTGTGCTGTGGAAGGTTTTGAAGCAGATTGAAACAAATACGTGGGACCTTTAACTCAACCATCTATCTTCATCTACATCTCTCTGTCTATATCTACCCATCTACCATCAATCTCTCTGCCTGACTATATATAAAATATATATATATTATAACTCCTAATTCAATTAAGTTTTTTTCTTTGAGTGTTACCATTCTGCTGTATGAAATTATTAAGTGAAGTTTAAGAGTGCTTATCACTGTCGGCCTGTCCAGATTATCCAGCTCCTGTAATTGAGACAGAGTAGAGCTGTGATATCTCACCCACGTCGGTGCTTTTGACAGTCGATGGAATGTCAGATTAATGGAGGAAGAGGGATATAAAATCAAGTTTCAATCTCAGAGAGAGCTGATGCCAATTCATGGCAGGAATAAATATGCCCGCATTTGGAGCCTGAGTTTGCACGGCCGTCCCTGGCACACGGAGGAACAGAATCAGGGTTACCCGAGTGGTAATGTTATGGGAGCGGCTTTTTAGAACCTCAAAATATATCGTGGCATTCAACCAAACCCCCACTTTAATGTATTGTTGCTTTTGAAGCACACGGCTGGTTATCCAGGTGTGGTATTACAATTATGGACACGTGAGTTTTTAAACACAAAACAATGTTTATTCCATGAATTCAACTTAACTTTTGAAATAAACATTGGATCCCTTAACACCCTTTACTTCAAAGATAACCCCGAAAATAATACAACACTAAATAATCCCTCAAAATGTTCCTTCAAACCTCCAAAAGACTTCACCTTTAACAACAGAAACATATCAGGTTAAAGACATTACTATTATGAGTTTAAATCCCCTAAATGATTCAGAGATAGTCTTTCATGGCAGAGATCACAGCAGATCCAGCTCACTGCAAAAAACAGACACACTCAAGCTCTTTTCCTCAAAACTTGCTTTCTCCTTTCAAACAGCTCACAGCAAACCAGCCAGGCACTTTTCAGCTGTTCTCTCTCAAACTGAAACCAAAAGCAGAAGTGAGCTCAGCTCCCCCCATCCTCTGACATCACTTCAGTAATATGAGCTGCTCCATTTCTTAAAGGTACATTGCGTAAACATCCATTTCTTAAAGGTACTCTCGCATGGGGCTGGTTTAGCTCACTGGGCTAAATCGCTGGCTTTTAAAGCAGACCAAGCAGGCCAGCAGCATGGTTCGATTCCCGTACCAGCCTCCATGGACAGGCGCCGGAATGTGGCGACTAGGGGCTTTTCACAGTAACTTCATTGAAGCCTACTCGTGACAATAAGCGATTTTCATTTTCATTTCGTTTCATTTTTCACATGACAGTAAGCAGTGACCATTGTGAATAAAGAAGATTCAGGCATGGATGAGGATGGGAATTGGGCGCAGTGCTGCTGCCCACCATAGTTGAATAGTTCTCAGGGTGGCACGGTGGCGCAGTGGTTAGCACTGCAGCCTCACGGCACTGAGGACCCGGGTTCGATCCCAGCCCCGGGTCACTGTCCGTGTGGAGTTTGCACATTCTCCCCATGTCTGCGTGGGTCTCATCCCCACAACTCAAAAAGATGTGCAGGCAAGGTAGATTGGCCGCGCTAAATTGCCTCTTAAGTGGAAAAAAAAAGAATTGAATACTCTGAATTTATATATTAAAAAAGTTGAATAGTTCGCTAATACTCACTGCCCAGTTTCTCGGACAGGAAAAATTGGGGGCTGGATTTCCGCTATCGGGATTCTCCATTGCGCCGGCAGTGCACCCACGCCCGGGGATTTTCCGACAGCGTGGGGAAACCCCATTGGCCAGCTGGCAGACGGAAATCCCGCTGCCGGTGAGGGCGCGTCGCATCGACAGAGAATCCCGCCCTGGATGTGTAAAAGACAACCCCAACAATTCTCACCAGCCTTCAGGAAAGGAAGAATATGGGCAGAAACGTTGCAGGAAGAAATTAATCATTTTTATTGCAGTGATATTGTGTGTCCACTTGAGAACCAGGTATCAAACTGTTTCATTTGTGGCATTTAATTATCTACCCAATGGTTAGACATCCACATGACCACTTGTAGCCTCCAGTCCCATTCCACAGACATGAGTGCGTAATTAAGGCTGACAACCTCAGTGCAATACTTGCGGGAGCGCTGTGCTATCGGACATGCTGTTTCTTCGGATGAAGCAAGACTTTGTTTTCAACTAATCTTTACAGAATGTGTGCATCGTTGACTAGGGGCTGGTTTAGCTCACTGGGCTAAATCGCTAGCTTTGAAAGCAGACCAAGCAGTCCAGCAGCACGATTCGATTCCCATACCAACCTCCCCGGACAGGTGCCGGAATGTGGCGACTAGGGGCTTTTCACAGTAACTTCAGTGAAGCCTACTCATGACAATAAGCGATTTTCATTTCATTTTTTCATTTCATTTATTGCACCAAGTGGCATGCCAAGCCATTTCAGTGGGCGGATGAGAGTGAACACATTACTGGGGGTCTGGAGTCACATGTAGGCCAGACCCAGTGAGAGCGGCAGATTTCCTTACCCACCAGATTTTTAAAAAAATATTATTTTAGTGTACCCAATTCTTTTTTTTCCAGTTAAGGGCAATTTAGCGTGGCCAATCCACCTAGCCTGCACATCTTTGGGTTGTGGGGGTGAGACCCACGCAGACACGGGAGGAATGTGCAAACTCCACACACGGACAGTGACCCAGAGCTGGGATCGAACCCGTGTCCTCCGCGCCGTGAGGCAGCAGTGCTAGCCAATGTGCCACCCTCACCAGATGGGTTTTTATGACAATGGTCTCATTGAACAAATTCGAATCCAGGTTGAACCCTGGGTCTCGGGATAACTAGTCCAACCACAATGCCATGATGCCACTGCAGATATGAAAAAATATCCCATGACATTACTTCAGAGAAGGAGAGTTTCCCCTGGTGCCCTGGCCTACATTAACTCCAAAACAATATCATGAAAAATCCGGCCTTCATCATTTCGCTATTTGTGGGAGCTTGCTGTGCATAAATTGGCTGCCACGCTTCCCGCTTTACAGCTACACTTCGAAAAGTATTTCATGGGCTGTAAAGTGCTTTGGGAATTCCTGAGGTCTTGAAAGATCCAAAATAAAGACAAGTCTTTCTTTACTCTTAATGACATGTTGTAAAAGTGAATTCGCTCATTGTGGCCTGGCTGCAGGAAGGTGAACACAAGAGCTGCTGGGTTCTTTGTAATGAGCCAAGTCTTTCAGCAAACTGAAGTGGCCTCCTCTGGGTGTCGACTTCCCTTTTGAACGCTTCGACTGAACCTGCCCTCCACCAGGCTTTCCGGCAGTGTTTTCCACACACTGGCCGCTCGCTGTGTGAAAAAGCTTTTTCTCATCTCGCTTCAGCTCCTTTCCTCAATCACATTAAATCTGTGCCCTCGTTTTCAATCCTTCCACAAGTGGACACGGTTTCTACCTGTCTACTCTGTTCACACCCTTCAGTATTTGAACAGCTCTATCACATCTCCTCTGAACGAGGGCAGCCAGGTACCAGAGTGGTTAGCCCTATGGTGTCACAGCGCCAGGGTCCCAGGTTCGGTTCCCGGCTGGGTCACTGTCTGTGCGGAGTCTGCACGTCCTCCCCGTGTGTGCGTGGGTTTCCTCCGGGTGCTCCGGTTTCCTCCCACAGTCCAAAAGATGTACAGGTTAGGTGGATTGGCCGTGCTAAATTGCCGTTAGGTTAGATGGGGTTGCTGGGTTACGGGGATAGGGTGGAGGTGTGGGCTTGGGTAGAGTGCTCTTTCCAAGAGCCGGTGCAGACCCGATGTGCCGAATGGCCTCCTTCTGCACTGTAAATTCTAATAACCTTCGCTGCTCTGAGGAGAACTGTCCTAACTTCGCCAATCTAGCTACGCAACTGAAGCCCCTCATCTCGGGAAGTGTTCTCATGAATATTTTTTGGACTCTTTCCAACTCTGTCTCATCCTTCCGAAAGTGTGATGGACAGTGTAGGATGCAATGCTCCAGCCATTGGTCACCGAACCTGTCCCTCCTTGTGATAGCCAATTGGATAGCGCTAATTCATTGTTATCTGATTGGATGACCTTGACCGCCAATCAAACAATCATTTTCTCCTGAAACGTTTATGACTAGTAAACCAAACGTCCAAAGCAGATTTAAAAAAAAGTTTCAAATGTCCATGTGATATTTGTCCTGGATTTTACCCGTTGCAGTCTCCCGGAGATTACTCTTTATTCCTGGAGGGTCTCCCACAGCCTGAGGACAAGCATCGATTTAAATAAATGCATGAGCCCGCCATAAATTAAAGGGGAGAGAGGCTCTGCCAAAAATACCCCTGTGCGCCTGCAGCACCTTTAAGTAACTGTTACACTTCACGTTAATCCCAGGAAACCGTGTCTGCTAATTCTGTGAGGATGTTCAGGAATGGAAAGCAGACGTCGCTTATTCACGTCACGTGAAAGGTCATGTTGCAGCCTCCTGGGACATCCCATAGTTTTCTTCGCTACTGTGCTTTGTATCTGAAGAACCTTGATCATTTTTTAATTTGTTGGGGGAAGGGGGGGGGGTGGTTGGGGTAACACGAGGAGATGGGGAAAATTGTGAGTTTAAACATCTCTGTCAGCTGCAGGAGTACACAACAGGGCTGGGATGGTTGGGGTGTGGGGGAGGGCGGGAGGGGGTGTGGGGGGGACGGAATCCAGGGCATTGAGCCTGCCTCTAGCCTGGAGAACTGAGCTGACCAGTGTCAACCGTACAATCAAAGGCGGCTCTCTCTCCTCCTGGGCTCTCTGTCTATTCACTGATAAACCAGGGATCAGATTTCAGTTCAAACAGGATCTCAGTTGCATGACCCTATTGACACGAAGTCAATGGGACGCTGTATTGGATTGTGCCTTCCTGCCTGATACCGATGTGAGGTGAATGAGATTCACACGGTATTATAAGTTACCAATGTCACTCTGTTCCCATTGCATATATGTACCGATATTGTAAGTGCAGTTGCACTACCTGACCACCAGGGGGAGTAGCTCTGGGAGTACTCGAGAGTTTGTACTGGGCTCCCTCCTTGGCTCCGCCCAGAACTCCTCCCCCTGGAGCTGCTGTATAAAGATCCGTGCCACAGAGTCAGCCAGCCAGTTCACCGAAAGTTCAACGGCTAACAGGCTGGCTCTGTTGTAAGTATATTAAAACCGCTATTCTAATCCTACAAGCACGTGTCCGTAGAATTGATGGTTCCATCTATTTAATATTGTTGGCAACAACAACTGGCATTCATATAGCGCCCTTAACCCAGCCAAACGTCCCCAGCTACTTCACGGGAGGATTATCAGGCAAAACCTGATCCTAGCCACACAAAGAGCTGTCAGGGTAGCTTGGTCAAGGAGGCAGCTGCGAAGAACGACCATAAGGAGGGAGAAGGAGGTTAGGGGGGAGGAGACACTTAGGGAGGGCACTCCAGAACTTAGGATCCAGGCAGCTGAAAGCACGGCCAACAGCAGTGGGGAGAAGGAACGCAGGAGTGTGCAAGCGGCCAGTACCGGAGGAGTGTCCATCTCTAATCCTTTCGGCCTCGCGAGCGCTCTCCTTGTTCACGACTCCTCTTAAAGGCTACCTAGAATCATGAAATAATAACAGTGCAGAAGACCATAACATCATAAAACATTGGAACAGAATTAGGCCACTCGGCCCATCGAGTCTGCTCCGCCATTCAACCATGGCTAATATTTTTCTCATCCCCATTTTCCTGCCTTCTCCCCATAATCCTTTTTGCAGTAACTTCATTGAAGCCTACTTGTGACAATAAGCTATTATTATTAATATTATTATTATTAACTCTTGATCCCCTTATTGATCAAAACCCGATCTATCTCTGTCTTAAAGACACTCAATGAGCAAAGTGTTCCACAGATTCACCACCCTCTGGCTGAAGAAATTCATGGAACATAGAACAGTACAGCACAGAACAGGCCCTTCGGCCCTCAATGTTGTGCCGAGCCATGATCACCCCACTCAAACCCACGCATCCACCCTATACCCGTAATCCAACAACCCCCCACCCCTTAACCTTACTTTTTAGGACACTAAGGGCAATTTAGCATGGCCAATCCACCTAACCCGCACATCTTTGGACTGTGGGAGGAAACCGGAGCACCCGGAGGAAACCCACGCTCACACGGGGAGGATGTGCAGACTCCACACAGACAGTGACCCAGCCGGGAACCGAACCTGGGACCCTGGAGCTGTGAAGCATTTATGCTAACCACCATGCTACCATGCTGCCGTCCTCATCTCCTTTTTTTTCTTTTTTTTAATAAATTTAGAGTGCCCAATTATTTTTTGCAATTAAGGGGCAATTTAGCGTGGCCAATCCACCTATCCTGCACATCTTTTGGGTTGTGGGGGCGAAACCCACGCAGACACAGGGAGAATGTGCAAACTCCACACGGACAGTGACCCAGGGCCGCTCCTCATTTCTGTTTTAAAGGATCGTCCCTTTAGTCTGAGATTGTGTCCTCTGCTTCTAGTTTTTCCTACAAGTGGAAACATCCTCACCACATCCACTCTATCCAGGCCTCGCAGTATCCTGTACGTTTCGACAAGATCCCCCCTTATCCTTCTAAACTGAGTACAGACCCAGAGTCCTCAACCGAAGGAGGCTATTCAGGCTTTCATGCCCAAACTAGCCCTCTGCAAGAGAAACCCAGTTGGTCCCAATCCCTCACCTTTTCCCCACAGCCCTGCATATGTTTTAAATTCCGATCATTATCCAATTCTCCCGGGAAATGCAGACTCTTGGGAAGCTGATTGTGCAACCTCACCACTTATTGCATGTCAATGTTTTTCTTCATGTTGCTATTGGTTCTATTGCCAATCACCTTAAATCGGTGTTCCGCGATCCTCGATCCTTCCACCAATGGGAACAGTTTCTCTCTATCCACTCTGTGCAAACCCTTTGTGAGTTCTATCAGTTCTCTCAAACCTCCTCTCTCTTCTCCAAGGGGAACAATCCCAGGGCCTCCAATCTATACATGCACCTGAAGTCCCTCAAAGAATGAACAAAAGCAACATATTTATTCTGGCAAATCGGAGCTGTATCCACCCGCAATGTCTTCAAATCCTCCCTCAAGTGTGGCGCCCAGAACTGGATCCAACACTCCAGTTGAGGACAAACCAGTGTTTTGTAAAACGTCAACATAACCACTTTGCTTTTCTACTTCAGGCCTCTCATTCTGAAGCTGAGGATCCCACGAGCCTTAACAAATGCTTTGTCAATCTGCCCCGCCACCTTCAACAATTGGCGGACATATACCCACAGGTCTCTCTGTTCCTGCACCTTCCATCGTCTCTCCTTCCTCTTTGACCATCTTTGGCCAGCTGCCCGAATATCTCTCCATGTATTTACATAGAATTTACAGTGCAGAAGGAGGCCATTCGGCCCATTGAGTCTGCACTGGCTCCTGGAAAGAGCATCCTACCCAAGTTTAGAAGGTTAACACCTCCACCCCATCCCCATAACCCAGTAAACCCACCCAACACTAAGGGCAATTTTGGACACTAAGGGCAATTTATCATGGCCAATCCACCTAACCTGCACATCTCTGGACTGTGGGAGGAAACCGGAGCACCCGGAGGAAACCCACGCACACACGGGGAGGATGTGCAGACTCCGCACAGACAGTGACCCAAGCCGGAATCGAACTTGGGACCCTGGAGCTGTGAAGCGATTGTGCTATCCACAAGACTACCTTGCTGCCCCACGTGATTTGCTACCTGGTCTTGCTTTATAATGGCCCCTGCGAAGTGTCTTGGATGATGTTCCCGTTAAAGGCGGAGAAAAATTACATTTTTCTTTCAATTCTTTCATGTCATGCCGGCAAATCCAACATTCGCTGCCCATCCCTAATTGCCCCTTGAGAAGGTGGTGGCCTTTGTTCGTTGTGACACTGTGCTTCGAAACGGGACAGTCCTTGAAATCTGGCGCCTTGCTCAACTTCATATTTCACCACGGGAGAAAGTAAACACCGAGCTTGTTTGCTCACTTAGTAAATACAGCAGAATGTGTAGAACTGAACCATGCAAGTCAGTGAAAGCCCTGTTCAGTGATCGAACAGTATAACTTTTAAACAAGACTAGGGGACTTTGCACAGTAACTTCATTGCAGTGTTAATGTAAGCCTACTTGTGACAATAAAGATTATTATTATTAACCAGAGTCCTTCTAGAATGCAGCCATTAATTTAACATACATCGCTTGGGGCACCCACATTCGACTAAATTTTAAAGATTCTTCCAGTTACCTCTTTGCCAATCCATTGCTTGTTTTTTATGAGATTGCGACCTTCCCTTTTATTCTCCTTATCAGTCAAGATAATCTCTACGTTTCTTCATTTTATTTTAGAATCATAGAATTTACAGTGAAGAAGGAGACCATTCGGCCCTTCGAGTCTGCACCGGCTCTTGGAAAGAGCACCCTACCCAAGGTCAACACCTCCACCCTATCCCCATAACCCAGTAACCCCACCCAACACTAAGGGCAATTTGGACACTAAGGGCAATTTATCATGGCCAATCCACCTAACCTGCACATCTTTGGACTGTGGGAGGAAACCGGAGCACCCGGAGGAAACCCACGCACACACGGGGAGGATGTGCAGACTCCGCACAGACAGTGACCCAAGCCGGAATCGAACCTGGGACCCAGGAGCTGTGAAGCAATTGTGCAATCCACAATGCTACCGTGCTGTCCTTTGGACTGTGGGAGGAAACCGGAGCACCCGGAGGAAACCCACGCAGACACAGGGAGAGCGTGAAAACGCCACACAGACACCCATGGCCGGAATTGAACCCGGATCCCTGGAACTGTGAGGCAGCAGTGCTAAACACTGTGCCACCATACCGCCCTTTGAACCTGTTGTCAAAATGCCCTCAAATACAGAGATTCGCTCGCCACTTGCTCCAGCGCCTTCTCACAAAGCAAGACTCTTATTGCTGGTGTCAGTCTGGTAAATCTGTGTTGCACCTTGCTCAGGATTGTTATTTATTCTGACAGTGAGCAGTCCATAACTGCACACTTCACTTACAAGCACGCTTCCAATCTAAAATTCCCATCCTCACAGACTCAACCTTCTCTTCGCTCCTACGCTTCTAACCTGTTGAGCATTCCAGCTTCACGTTGCTCCAGCATCGGAGATTGTGCCGTCAGCTGCCTAGGGTCTAAACTTCGGAATCAAACAGGATGTTCCTTCGGCTGCCCGCAATAGGCAGAGTACGAGCCGCAATCAAGCAGTCCACACTTGCAAAACACAAAAACAAAATCTGCTTTTGGGTGTGATTCCACGATTGGCAATGCCAGGGTGGCACTGCCAGAGCGGCACTGCCAATGTAGCAATGCCAGGGTGCCAGGCTTGCAGGACCAAGGTGCCCAGGTGGCACCACCATGCCAGGGTGCCACCCTGCTCAGAGGCCAACCACACAAGGGTCTCCAATCACCTGGGAGACCCTCCATTTGTGGGGAGCAGCACTGAACGTCGCCCGCTTGGGGTCTCCTCGGTGAGGCCAATAGAAGCTGGGTGGCCGTCAGATCCGGCGCGAGCATGGCTAAGTAGGTTCTTAAACTCTCTTAGACGTGTGAGACTGGGTGGGACTCAGATCGTGACGTCTCACCAGATCTGCTTAGATCCCACAAAGCACACCGGCTGTCAGGAATCCCGTGGGAGATCTCTCCCGGGATCTATCGGCCGCATCTTGCTCCGGTTCCGATGGGATGTGGCCGGTAGATCGTGCCCGTGTGTGTGGGTGAACGTGAACTTCACTGGGCTCTTCGGATTGATGTTTCTCATTATGGTCGACGCCCACTCCAAATGGTTAGAAGTACATCGGATGCCGTCCGCGGGATCTCATGCAACACTAGAAAAACTCCGGCAAAGTGTCTGTGTCCACAGCATGCCAGAGGACCCTGTTTCCGATAATGGTTCCCTTTTACCAGGGCTCACTCGATGTGAAATTGCCTGGGTTCTTCTTTGATTTATAGAACCGCACCACACCACAGCGACGGGAGTCACATCGGTGGAATTGTTAACGAGACGACGCTTGGGCACCAAGCTCAGCCTGTTGTATTCCAGAGGACCTGAAAGAATCTTCAGAACAGGAGATGCCGTCTATGTGCGGAACTTTGGAGATGGCTCCCAATGGATCCCAGGAGTCGTGCTGGAAAAGGCTGGTCCGGTTTCATACAACGTCCCAAGGGAATGCCGTGAAAAAATACCTGGACCAACGGAGAAGCAGGGAACCCACTCCAGCAGAGACGGTTTCAGCAGAGACGACGTCCTTGATCCCTGTTGTGACTTCCACCCGCAAGGGTACAAAACCTGGGGGGACTCAAGCGTGCTTCCCCCAGACGATGAATAATCAGAGTCCAAATTGGAGACTGAGGAGATTGATCCTCCTCCGGAGGTTAACATCAAAGGCAAACCTACGCCTGTGGCCCTTTGGCACTCAGAAAAGAAGCAACAATCCCCAGTCCGCTTAATCCCGATCCGGGTCCATCTGTCGCTAACTTGTGCCAGGCGATGAAAAAGTCCTCTTCGGGAGTTAGGGGGATGATTTGGACTTGATGGGGGAGAGATGTGATAACCCTCATGACGATGACGGGGGAATCATTGATTGATCTTCCCGTGGGCTCTGTAGAATACAAGTTCCTGTGGTGAACGGGTAGAGGTCCACCCAGCCGGGGCACGTTAGCAGGACCTTTAAATCATAGATTCATAGAATTCACAATGCAGAAGGAGGCTATTCGGCCCATTGAGTCTGCACCGGCCCTTGGAAAGAGCAACCTACCCAAGTCCGTACCCAATCCCTGTAACCCAGTAACCCCACTCAACACAACCATTTTGGACACGAAGGGCAATTTAGCATGGCCAATCCACTTAACCTGCGCATGTTTGGACTGTGAGAGGAAATCAGAGCACCCGGGGAGAACATGCAGACTCCGCACACACAGTGACCCAAGCCGCGAATCGAACCTGAGACCCTGGAACTGTGAAGCAACAGTGCTAACCACTGTACTACCGTGTCCCCCAATGTAGCTCTCAGACCTCGACCGGCAGTATCCGATCATCCTGGGCTGGGATGTTTGTTTTGTGAGATTGTGGTTTATTTTCTGTTTAAAATAAACCAGTTTGGTCTTTCACTCCGTGCCTCCTGGAATTATTAAAATAATTTACACTTGCTCAAGGCAACATACTCTCGTAAACAGGTGTCCATTCTGCTCAAACAAAAGGAACAAGTTCAAACAGTGCACAGGAAGCATAGGGATAACATTCCTCATTGCTTTTTCCCCTGGCAACACCTCAGCCAATCAGAGTCAACGTGCCAACCAATCAGCACCCTTTTCCCCTGCAGTTATAAATTGCTGTGATCATTTGAAATTTGGTTTTCTTGGGCGGGATTCTTTCGTAATCGGTGGGCCGGGCAACTCCGGCGGGACGGACTGGCGTGAACCCCTCCGGCGTTGGGCCGCCTCAAAGGTGCGGAATCCTCCGCACCTTCAGGGGTTAGGCCCGCCCCGGAGTGTTTCTGCCCCGCCGGCCGGTGGGAAAGGGGCTTGGCGTCACGTCAACCGGCGACGAAGGGCCTCCGTTGGCCGGCGCGAGTTGACAGATGCGCGGGAGCGCCAGTGGGCGCTGGCATCATCCCCGCGCATGCGCAGAGGGCTTCGTTTCCGCACCGGGAATGGCGGGCCGGTACAGCCTCCGGTGCGGAAGGATAGAGTGCCCCCACGGCACAGGCTTGCCCGCGGAACGGTGGGCCCCGATCGCGGTCCAGGCCACTTTGGAGGCACCTCCCAGGGGCCAGATTCCCCCTGCGACCCCCTCAAGAACCCCGGAGGCCGCCCGCGCCGCCACGTCCCGCCGGTAAGGACCTGCTCCAATTTACGCCGGCGGGACTGTCAAAGACGGGCGGTCTTTGGCCCATCGCGGGCCGGGGAGTTCGGGCAGCCCTGGGGCCCATTGAGTCGTGCCGGTCCCCGCCATTCTCTGAGGCGGGCGGCGCGACTCACACCGGGCCGATTTTTGGGTGGCAGGAGAATTTGGAGGACAGCGGGGGCGGGATTCACACCAACCCCCGGCGATTCTCCAACCTGGCGGGAGGGGGGGGCGGGGGGGGGGGGGGGGGGGGGGGGGGGGGCGGGCGTCGGAGAATCCCACCCCGTGCAATTGTCCTGATGATCACAAAAGGCAACGCTTTGCAACAATGTCCCTCTTATCAGCAGCATTCAAATGCTACATTGCAAAATTGTGACTCTTTGGCGAGAGCAGATTGTGACACTGAATGAAACACAAGTTAGGCAGCATCAGCAGACAGAGAAGCAAAGTTAGCATCTCGGGTCAACGACCTTTCATCAGGAGGCTTCTTGGCACCAGCTGACGAGGTAAAGTCCCAGGTTCCCATCCAGGGGTCACAGGAAAGGTTGGCCATGTTTACCCCGAGCTCAGTCAACAGCTCTGTCATCACACAAGTGGAATTCTGCAGCATCAGAAGGGCCGACGGAGCCTTTTCGAGGTGTTATTCCAGAGCTTCAAACGACGTGACCACAGGAAATGCCTGTGGAGCTTGTTACATTACGGGATTACAGCACACAATAGACACACAGGTCGGGCCTTCACCTGAGCCACATTCCTTGTCTGCACCCTGTTGAGCAATTGGGAATCCACCCAGCAGAGCCTGGTTGCAAACGGCATGTGATTGGAGAATCACATAATTTTTAGAACATTCATTCTCAGGATGCTCACTCCGCTGGAAAGGACGGCATTAATTGGCCACCCCGATAGTTGCCATGGAGATTGTGATGCTGCACCTTCTTCTTGAGCCGCTCCTGTGTGTCTGGTGAAGATGCTCCCATCGGCATCGGCGATTCTGGAATTCTGCCCATCCCTAATTGCCCCAGAGAAGGTGGGGGTGAGCTGCCATCTTGAACCCGCTGCAGTCCCTGAGGTGTAGGTACACCCACTATGCTGTTAGGGAGGGAGTTCCAGGATTTTAAACCAGTGACAGTGAAGGAATGGAGATATATTTCCAAGTGGCTCGACACTTGATCTTTATTTGACAATTCCTGTGAAGGGCCTTGGGGCAGTTTAACTACATTACGGAAGCTGTAACAGTACAAACCGTTGCTGCCTTGCTGCCCTTGTCCTTCTACGATGTGGAGATGCCGGCGTTGGACTGGGGTGAGCACAGTAAGAAGTCTCACAACACCAGGTTAAAGTCCAACCGGTTTGTTTCAAAACACGAGCTTTCGGAGCACTGCTCCTTCCTCTGGTGAATATTCACCTGTATATTACACCCGAGGAAGGAGCAGCGCTCCAAAAGCTCGTGTTTGAAACAAACATATTGGACATTAACCTGATGTTGTAAGACTTCTTACTTGTCCTTCTAGTCAGTGCTGGTCGCAAACCTCGGAAGTGCTGTCTCAGGCTGAAACAGCTGGGTTTTAAAAAAATTATTCATGTGAAGGATGTGGCATTGCTGGCTAGGCCAGCATTTATCGCCCATCCTTAATTGTCCTTGAGACGGTGGTGGTGAGCTGTCTTCTTGAACCGCTGCAGTCCCTGAGGTGTTTGCCTTCATTGAGCATGCTTGCCTTCATTGGCCGGGGCATTGAGTATAAGAATTGGCAAGTCATGTTGCAGCTGTATGGAACCTTAGTTAGGCCACACTTGGAGTATAGAGTTCAATTCTGGCTGCCACACTACCAGAAGGATGTGGAGGCTTTAGAGAGGGTGCAGAAGAGATTTACCAGGATGTTGCCTGGTATGTTTTTAAGGTAAAGATAGATAGTTTTTTGAAGAATAAAGGGATTAAGGGTTATGGTGTTCGGGCCGGAAAGTGGAGCTGAGTCCACAAAAGATCAGCCATGATCTAATTGAATGGCGGAGCAGGCTCGAGGGACCAGATGGCCTACTCCTGCTCCTAGAGGGGCGACCTGATAAGAGGTCTACAAAATTATATGGGGCATAGACAGAGTGGATAGTCAGAGACTTTTTCCCATGGTAGAGAGGTCAATTACTAGGGGGCATAGGTTTAAGGTGCGAGGGGCAAGGTTTAGAGGAGATGTACGAGGCAAGTTTTTTACGCGGGGGTAGTGGGTGCCTGGAACTCGCTGCCGGAGGAGGTGATGGAAGCAGGGACGATAGTGACATTTAAGGGGCATTTTGACAAATACATGAATAGGATGGGAATAGAGGGATACGGACCCCGGAAGTGTAGAAGAGTTTAGTTTATGCCTTCTTGAGGCCAGGCCACGCTGACAGACAAACAATTCCACCCCCCCCCCCCCCCCCCCCCCACCCCCCACCCCCCCCCCCCCCCCCCCCCCCCCCCCCAAGAAGCTGGGCTTCAGTCTTCTCAGACTATTCATTTGAACAACAGGTATGTTGTCTCTTACTGAATATAAGAGCTGAGCTTTGGGAAGAGGCATGTCTTCTATCTTTAGGATCTGTAAGATCTGACATGCAGCCAGTGTGTCAGAAACCTACAGCGCGAGATTTAGATTTATATTGGCGCAGTAGCATAGTGGTTAGTGCGGTTGTTTCACAGCTCCAGGGTCCCAGGTTCGATTCCCAGCTTGGGTCACTGTCTGTGCGGAGCCTGCACGTTCTCCCCGTGTGTGCGTGTGTTTCCTCCGGGTGCTCCGGTTCCCTCCCACAGTCCAAAGATGTGCAGGTTAGGTGGATTGGCCATGGTTAATTGCCCTTAGTGTCCAAAAAAAGTTAAGTGGGGGTTACTGGTTTATGGGGATAGGGTTGAGGTGTGGGGTTATTAGGGTGCTCTTTGTAAGATCCAGTGCAGACTCAATGGGCTGAATGGCCTCCTTCTGCACTGTTGATTCTATGATTCTATGATTAGATTTAGGTTTATTGTCACATGTACCGAGGTACATGTGAAAAGTATTGTTCTGTGTGCAATCCAGACAGATCATTCCATACATGAAAACATAGGATATACAATAGATACACAATGTAAACACATAGGCACAGATACCAGGTGAAGGATACGGAGTGTGGTGCTACAACAGTAGAGAAGATGTGTGGAGAGATCAGTTCAGTCCCTAAGAGGGTCATTTAGGAGTCTGGTGACAGTGGGGAAGAAGCTGTTTTTGAGTCTGTTCGTGCGTGTTCTCAGACTTCTGAATCTCCTGCCCGATGGAAGAAGTTGAAAGAGCGAGTAAGCCGGGTGGGAGGGATCCTTGATTATGCTGCCTGCTTTCCCCAGGCAGCGGGAGGTGTAGACAGAGTCAATGGATGGGAGGCAGGTTTGTGTGATGGACTGGGTGGTGTTCACGATTCTCTGAAGTTTCTTGCGGTTTTGGGCCGAGCAGTTGCCATACCAGGCTGTGATGCAGCCAGAAAGGATGCTTTCTATGGTGCATCTGTAAAAGTTGGTAAGAATCAACGTGGACATGCCAAATTTCCTTAGTTTCCTGAGGAAATACAGGCACTGTTGTGCTTCCTTGGTTGTAGCATCGATGTTGGTGCACCAGGATAGATTTTTGGTGATGTGCACACATAGGAATTTGAAGCTTTCAACCATCTCCACCTCGGCCCCATTGATGTGGACAGTGATGGAACCATCAATTCCGCGAACACGTGTAGTTGGATCTGAACAGAGGCTTTAATACGCTTACCATAGAGCCAGCCTATTCGTCATTGAACTTCAGGTGGACTGGCAGGCTGGCTCTAAGGCACTGATCTTTATACATCGGTCCCAGGGGGAGGAGTCCTGGGCGGAGCCAAGGGAGGCCCAGTACAAACTCTCACGTACTCCCAGAGCGACTCCCCCTGGTGGTCGGATAGTGCAACTGCACTTACAATGGGTAGATAACGAACATATATACATGGAGTGATATTGGCAACTATATATAGTGTGAATCACATTCTGTGTACAATACTTTGCTTCCTGAAGTCAATGACCAGCTCTTTAGTTTTGCTGACTTTGAGGGAGAGATTGCCCTCCACCTTGCTCTCCCCGGGCTGCATTCCAGTTGCTTCACTTGCCTTGGCCCAGCAGCCTTCAGCAGATTCACCAATGCCAGTGTTCACTGCTCCTCCAATCAGAGACTGTCTCTCTCCCTCATCTGCTGCTGATAGGCTCCCTCGCCCACCTATCAGGAGGGAAAACAGAAGAATGGCTTGTGATTGGAGGAGCAGCTCGATGAAGAATCTTCCATTGAAACCCACCTCTTTGACCGACATTTTGAAGACTGGTGCTGGGAGCCAGGCCGAACTTTGGACAAGCCTGCGCTGGGCAATCTCGGCACACGGGAGTGGGCCCTCCCCGGGGAGCCAGGTCCTTGATTGGCCACAAATGATTCAGTTGGCCTCCAGGTGGGCGGTCAATCTGCCAACTTTCTCGCCACTGCCAAATGGCATGTCAGCAGGAAGACCTCGGACACCTCCCTCCCTCCCTCCCAAACCTTCCCACGCTATTTTGCTGACATCCCACCTCCCCCCCGGGGTCTGGGAAATTCAGGCCGCTGCGTTCAAGGGAACATTAAGAATTAGCGCTGTCGATTTCGTTTTGCTGATTGCGATATACAAACGGCAGGTAAAATGCGGGGACGCACCACCGGGCCCATGCCCACTGCGGCCTGCCAACATGCCCCCGCGGAGGGGGTTGAAGCGGGTTTGGAGCAGGGGCCAGCTCCTTGGCACCTCTCAGACGGCGCAGAGACTGAGCTGAACTGCCTGCAATGAGCTGCTTTAAAGCCAGCCCCTCCCGGGTATCCTATCCCACAGGGCTGTAATTGAGTGATGGTGACACCACACTGCGCAGTAACTGAGGCCTGGTCCTCCCTGGGGTTAACAAAGAAGAAAAAAAAAACAAAAGAAACACACTGACGGCTGGAAATTCTTACCAAATGGAATCCTCTCAGCACGTGCCTTCTACAATGCAGTCACTGAGGTCTGATAAATTGCCGTCTACTTGTTGTCATGGGAACCCCCGCAGTCATTGAGATTCAGAAACAATGTCATTGTGTTTTGGAGCCAGACATGAAGTTACACAGGAGCTAGTCCGAGCAGAATGACATCCTGAACATTGGGAGATGGGGGGTAAGGGGCACCATTCGGCCCACCTTGGTCCCACCACCCAGAATGTCCCAGCTATCCGCGACCGATTGTCTCAAAGTTGACCCCAGAATATCTTGCTTTAATGTACCATCTGGGAACCTACCCCTGTATTAGACACCATTTATGTGAAGGGGGTCCTGATACTGGTCCAATTCTGCTTTTGCCTCGTTTTAACCGGTGCTTAGTTAAACATGTGACCATACAAACAAGGAACCGAAGGTGGCCACTCGGCCCCTCCAGCCTGTTCCGCCATTCAATAAGGTCATGGCAGACCTGACTTTAACCTCCTGGCAACCCCGCAAACCTTTCACCCCCTTGTTGAGCAAGAACCTATCTCGCTCTGACTTCAAAACATTCAATGGCTCTGCTTCCACTGCCCTTTGAGGAAGACATTTCCCGAGACTCTCAACCCTCAGAGACAGGATCTCTCCTCACCTCCACCTTAAATGAGCGACTCCTTATTTTTAAACCCTAGTTCTGGAATCTCCCACAAGACGAAACATCCTCTCTGCACCATTCCTGTCAGTATCCCTCAGGATCTTATATGTTTCAATCAAGTCGCCTTCTCCCGTGAGTCCCTTCTCCGTGGTGCATCACCTGGATGTGTTGGAAAGGCCTTTGCGTTCCGATGATCCTTCAGTTAAGCCGTCGGGAGCTCCTTGTTCTTGGGAGCGTCACCCCGGCAACAAGGTCGGGGGAGGGGCCAGACAGAGTGCGGTACAAAACGCCCTCAATGGCAGAACAGGCAAAGGAACCACAGACGATTGCTCATCTCATTGTTTGCAAGCGCAGAAGAAGGCTGAAGCAACAAGCTGGTCCGAAACTTTATAGCACGACAACATCACTGAAATCTGACCACCAACCCGTCAAGTTCGTCTGGACAACAATTGCGCCCTAACATCCCCGTGTTAAACAAAGTCACACTCCCGTGGAGCACTTTGGGGTGTTTTGAGGCATTGTTAAAAATATAAGCACATGAGAAATGGGAGCAGAAGTAGACAATTCAGTCCTTCATGGCCTGCTCCGCCAGTCAATAAGACCATGGCTGATCTGATTGACCTGACTTTCCTGCCTGTCCCTCCATAACACTCGACTCCCTTGTCAATCAGAAATCCGTCCAACTCGGCCTTGAAAATACCCACAATGGCCCAACCTCCCATATTCTCTCGGGTAGAGAACTCCAAAGGTTAACGGCCCTCTGAGGCTTCCCCATCTCCATCGTAAATGGGAGACACCCCCTATTCTCAAACGGTGTCCCCTCTTTCTAGACTTCCCCACCCGAGGAACCATCCCCTCAGTACCTATCCCGTCAAGCCGCCTCAGAACCGTATCTGTTTCAGTCAGATCCAAGTCTTCTCAACGCCATTGAGTATCGGCCCAACCTGCTCAACCTCTCCTCGCAAGAACTGCCCCCCCCCCCCACCGCCTTCAGCCCAGAAACGAACCAAGTGAACCTTTTCCCCAGTTGTTGTAATAAGAAGGTCAAAGTAGATTCACTTTCCGATGGAGAGGGTTGAGGGCTCACTTTAGTGCATTGAGAATGTGGAACCTACTCCCGCAGGGAGTTGTTGAGATGATTGGCATGGAGGCATTTAAAAGAAAGTTGGATAAGTGCACGAGGGAGAAAGGGCGGCACAGTGGCACAGTGGTTAGCACTACTGATTCACAGCTCCAGGGTCCCGGGTTCGATTCCCGGCCTTGGGTCACTGTCTGTGCGGAGTCTGCACGTTCTCCCCGTGTCTGCGTGAGTTTCCCCCCGGGGGGGGGGGGGGGGGGGGGGGGGTTTCGGGTTTCCTCCCACAGTGCAAAGATTTGCGGGTTAGGTGGGGTGACAGGGTTAGGGTAGGGAAGTGGGCCTAGGTAGGAAGCTCGTTCACAGGGTCGGTGCAGAATCGATGGGCCGAATGGTCTCCTTCTGCACTGTAGGTGTTTTATGGTTCTGAAGGAATAGGAGGATATGTTGGCACGATGAGATGGAGTAAGGTTGGTGAAGGCATAAACATCAGAATGGGTCAGCTAGGCCGAACAGCTTGTTTCTCTGCTGATGATTCTACACAACTGAAGTTGCAAATAGTCGGGTTTGGCCTGAGATTGCGGCCGGGACAACTCACTCCAATTTGGGCCAATTTGGAAAATTCTAGTTTTGAATGACTGCAACACAATGATTGGTTATGTTCAAGCCTCAGTCACACTAACCTCCCAAAGACCTGTGTCAGCTTTGTATTGTGAAGGGGCTCAGCCAGCAATTATCCACACGGCCGAGGTACCATCGAAGCCGCAAGCCCTACCCTGATATATCTTGCTTAGGCAAAGAGCAGGTGAACATATCTACCAGATTGCAACGTAGGTTCAAAGGGTTGTATTTCAATCCTCATATTATCATCTCTGGCCTGTGACCAAACTTTTGGTCACCTGTCCTATTGCTCTGTTTGCTCAGTCTCCTCTGAAACATCTTGGCTGGGATTCTCCAACCCCCCCCCCGCCGGGTCGGAGAATCCCCGGAGGGAGGCGCGAATCCTGCCCCGCCGCCCCGACGCTGGCTGCCGTATTCTCCGGCGCTGTTTTTCGAGCGGCAGAGGGATTCCCGCCACGCTGGTCGGGGGCTGTTGACAGTGCCCCCTCCCCACCCTCCGGCCATTCTCCGAGCCCCGAGCCGGCCGGTCTGCACATGCGCGGATCACGCCGACTGTCCGCGCATACGCGAGATCACACCAGCCATTCCACACATGCACGAACTGGCGCTGGCCCTTCGGCGCCAACCCCTCCAGCGTCCACCTCTCCCCCTAGAAAGGTGTGAATTCCTCACCTTGCGGGGCCGTTGAGGCCGGAGTCGTTGGCGGCGGTTTTCCCGCCGGCGTGGGGACTTAGTCCCCAAAAGGGAGAATCCCGGCCCCTGGATCCTTCACTGCCTTAAAGAGAGGAGATTTACCTGACTGGTTCCAGACAGGCGCCTGGTTCCAGACGGAGGGGCGGACGACAGAGTGAGGGAGGAACTTTTAGTCCTTTTGAACCGCCCCCCCCCCCCCCCCCCGGCAGAGATTCCCCCCCCCCCCGATGGACACGGTAAACCCCCTCACACACATGCCGCCTCCTCCCTCCAACCTCCCCATTGGACATCCCGCCTCCCTGACTCTGTTCCCTGCCACTGTCCCTGAGCTGCCTTCTTGAAATACTCTGCGTGGTGTCGGTAAACCCACTGTGCTGTTTGGAAGGGAGTTCCGGGACTTTGACCCAGGTCAGGCAGAATCTTTATACCTAGTGAGTGTTAATGACCTGGAACTCGCTGCACGTGAAGGCGGTGGAAGCAGATATGGTCCATGATTCCAAAAGAAAAGGAACGAAGGAATAAAGCTTCCTGGGGCGGCAGGGATAGAGCAGGGAATGGGACTGGCTAGGTTGCTCCACAGAGAGCTAACATGGACCCAAGGGGCCGAATGGCCTGCCCTGGTGCTCTAATGACGCGATGGCTAATAAATGAAAGTGCCTTTGTTCCTCCCTTGACAAAGGAAATCATCTTCCACTGTCTGCTGATCGGATGTTTGAAGCAATAAAGAAAATAAAATCATGGTTGAATAGCCCTCCAACAGGTATGGAATAAGGGTGTGAACAGGGAGAGTGCAGGACTGGTGGAACCACACCCCCAGCTGGATTGAGTGCTTCAGGGGAGGGACAGCGGGTAGGCGACTCCCTCCCTCAACGGGGGGGGGGGGGGGGGGGGGGGGGAGATCAGAATAAAGATCGGTCATCGTGACAAAATGTCGAGAAATAAATCCCTTATTTGCAGCTCTCCCTCTTCACGTCCCCAAACTGTTTCCGGCTTGCCTTGAGAGTGATTCCTTTGGTACAATGAGGGAGCCACCTTTGACCTCTGGTGGCTACACCCTTTGCACTGTGTAAATCAGGCCTGCACGAGCATCCAAACTAAACAGGAAGAGACAACACCACCTGGGCAGACGTTACCAGGTAACCATTCACGTGATGCCAAGTTTTTAAAAGGCCTTCCTGAAGAAGCATTTGACAAACTTTTGTTCATAATTACTTCCAGACAGAGGGAAGAGACGGGTGTTTTGGGGGGTTTTGGGGGGTTTTGTGCGGGGGTGGTGGTGGGGGGGAGGCGGGGGGGGGGGGGGGGGTTAGGTTACAGATGTCCCTTAAATCTGTCCTGCTTAGGGTTTGCGAACTGTGATTAATTGTATTCCTGGAGAGGGCAGCACGGTGGCTCAGTGGGTTAGCCCTGTTGCCTCACGGCGCCGAGGTCCCAGGTTCGATCCTGGCCCTGGGTCACTGCCCGTGTGGAGTTTGCACATTCGCCCCGTGTTTGCGTGGGTTTCGCCCCCACAACCTAAAAATGTGCAGGATAGGTGGATTGGCCACGCTAAATTGCCCCTTAATTGGAAAAACAAAATTGAATTGGGTACACTAAATTTTAAAAAAATAAATAAAAAAATTGTATTCCTGGAGGTTTGATCACCACATTCCGGCCATTATACAGCCAACACAATCCATCCATGTGATGTAAAGCCTTCCTCCACCAATTGGAGATGTTTGACTGTCGGCCTAACAGCCTATTGTTTCACCCCCATTTTCAATACTTTGATACCTGGTACAGAGAGGTACTCCAAAGACAATAGCAAAAGAAAATATATTTTTTAATATATATTTTAATATTTGTTCTCCAGGGTCGCACTCAGCAGTGTCCTGAAAATCGATCTTCATTTCCTGGGGACTCCTGGCCAATCGTGGAGTGTTGGCAACCCTGCCTAAGTGACCCGGTAGCTCAAACACAGAAACAATGTCCTTTAATTACAGCAAGCAACTTCCTCTCAAGCTGCTCTCCGCTCCAACGCTGTGTATGCGCTGCAAGTACTGGGACAGCTCTTAAGGAATTTCAGTTGACATCATTTGGCTGAAGGTGGGTAGCCTGGAATCATGGGGGGGGGGGGGGGATGCCACAGATTCACAGGTCCCTGGCACTGTGAGGCAGCAGTGCTAACCACTGTGCCACCGTGCTGACCCCCCCCTCCACCCCCCCCCCCCCCATCCCCACCCACCTGTGCTGTGGATTAATCCACATTCTGTTTGTTCAGCATTTGTCTCGAGTTCCCAATGCTGTTCCATTCGGGGTTTATCCACTCATGAGGTTAAAGGAAGGACTTGCATTTGTATAGCGCCTTTCCGACCTCAGGATTCCCAAGGTGGATTGCAGCCAGTGAAGAAGACGTGAACACAAGAAATAGAAATATGGCCCATGGGGTTTGCTCCACCATTCTATCGGACCATGGCTGACCTTGTGCAGCAACACCATTTTTCTCACCCACTTCTAATAACCCTTAATCCCCTGCAAAACCAAAAAATAGTCAATCGCAGGACTGTCGCCATTGTAATGTTGGAAAAAGTGGCAACCAACAGGTAAATAACAAAGAACAAAGAACAAAGAAAAGTACAGCACAGGAACAGGCCCTTCGGCCCTCCAAGCCCGTGCCGACCATGCTGCCCGTCGAACCTAAAATCTTCTACACTTCCGAGGTCCGTATCCCTCTATTCCCATCCTATTCATGTATTTGTCCAGGTGCCCCTTAAATGTCACTATCGTCCCTGCTTCCACCGTCTCCTCTGGCAGCGAGTTCCAGACACCCACTACCCTTAGTGTAAAAAAACTTGCCTCGTGCATCTCCTCTAAACCTTGCCCCTTGCACCTTAAACCTATGCCCCCTAGTAATTGACCCCTCTACCCTAGGAAAAAGCCTCTGACTATCCACACTGTCTATGCCCCTCATAATTTGTCTATCAGATCGCCCCTCAACCTCCGTCTTTCCAGTGAGAACAAACCGAGTTTTTTCAACCGCTCCTCATAGCTAATGCCCTCCATACCAGGCAACATCCTGGTAAATCTCTTCTGCACCCTCTCTAAAGCCTCCACATCCTTCTGGTAGTGTGGCGACCAGAATTGAACACTATACTCCAAGTGTGGCAGAACTAAGGTTCTACACAGCTGTAACATGACTTGCCAATTCTTCTACTCAATGCCCCGTCCAATGAAGGCAAGCATGCCGTATGCCTTCTTGACTACCTTCTCCACATGTGTTGCCCCTTTTAGTGACCTGTGGACCTGTACACCTAGATCTCTCTGACTGTCAATACTCTTGAGGATTCTACCCCTTGCTATTGCACAGCGAGCTCCCACACTCATCTATGTGATAATGCCCAAATAATCTGTTATGATGATGATAATTTTTTTAAATAATCGTTATTCGTGTCACAAGTAGGCTTACATTAACACTGCAATGAAGTTACTGTGAAAAGCCCCTAGTCGCCACATTCCGGCGCCTGTTCGGGTACACAGAGGGAGAATTCAGAATGTCCAATTCACCTGACAAGCATGTCTTTCGGGACTTGTGGGAGGGAACTGGAGCACCCGGAGGAAACCCACGCAGACACGGGGAGAACGTGCAGGCTCTGCGCAGACAGTGACCCAAGCCGGGAATAGAACCTGGGACCCTGGCGTTGTGAGCAACAGTGCTAACCACTGTGCTACCGTGCCGCCCACTCAGGGACAAACTTTGGCCAGAACACACTTATAGAACTCCAGAATGATACATGTGACAAAGAGGATATTTTTATTAGTGAAGATTTATTAAATAGAACAAGTGTTAGTTCACCAGATTTGATGGAATTCGAAATACCTAGAAAGGGTTAATAGCAAAACCCTATTTGGCGAATTGATTAGGAGATGCAAGTTGAAGGGAGTTGGCACAAAAGGCAGAAAATTGGTTGGTTGATTGGTTGAAGGTTGGTTGATTTTGTTTTCAAAGGGCTAGTGGAACCCACTCCAGCAAGACACCGTTGGAACTGAGTCAATGACAACATTTAAGAGAAGATGTAAAAATACTAAAGACAGGGATTACCTACCTGTCAAAACCAGTTCTTCAAAATGATTAATTTAAGGAAAGCGCCACAGATTGCAATCAGTGATGTTGAGGAGTTTGGAGCTCTGAGCTGTCCCATCACTCACACTTTGTATCCTCTGCCGCAAAGCAAACACAATCATTCAAATCAATAACTCGCTGCTTTGCTAACAGCTCCTGAGCTTTTCTGAGTCATCACATTTGAGACAAACTCCCAGAACTGCAGCGCAGCAGATCGCACCAGAGCCATTCGGCATAAATTGCCCTTCGTGACCAAAAAAGGATAGGAGGGGTTATTGGGTTATGAGGATAGGGTGGAAGTGAGGGCTTAAGTGGGTCGGTGCAGCCCGATGGGCCGAATGGCCTTCTTCTGCACTGTATGTTCTATGTTCTAGGAGCTGGTTTAGCTCACTGGGCTAAATCGCTGGTTTTTAAAGCAGACCAAGCAGGCCAGCAGCACGGTTCGATTCCCGTACCAGCCTCCCTGGACAGGCGCCGGAATGTGGCGACTAGGGGCTTTTCACTGTAACTTCATTGAAGCCTACTCGTGACAATAAGCGATTTTCATTTCATTTCAAGCGGAGGCCATTCAGCCCCTCAAGCATGCTCCGCCATTCAGTTAGGTCATGACCATAGCAGTTATATAGATGTGGTCACACCCAAGGTGCAGACAGAGAGATGGGTGACCAGCAGAAGGGGCAGGCAGTCAGTGCAGGAATCCTCTGTGGTTGTCCCCCTCTCAAACAGGTATACCGCTTTGGAGGAATAGCCTATCAGGGGAAAACAGCAGCAGCCAGAGCAGTGGCACCACTGGCTGTCTCTGTTGTTCAGCAGGGAGGGTCAAAGCGCAGAAGAGCAATAGTCATAGGGGACTCGATAGTCAGGGGCACAGATAGGCGCTTCTGTGGACGTGAAAGAGTCTCCAGGATGGTATGATGCCTCCTTGGTGCCAGGGTCCAGGATGTCTCAGAACGGGAGCGGGCATCCTGAAGGGGGAGGGCAAACAGACAGAGGTCGTGGTCCATATGGTAGTAACGACATAGGCAGGAAGGGGCAAGAGGTCCTGCTGCAGCAGTTTAGGGAGCTAGAAAGAAAGTTAAAAGACAGGACCTCAAGCGTTGTAATCTCGGGATTACTCCCTGCGCCACGTGCCAGTGAGGCTAGAAATAGGAAGATAGAGCAGCTAAACACGTGGCTAAACAGCTGGTGTAAGAGGGAGGGTTTCCGTTATCTGGGCCACTGGGAGCTCTTCCGGGGCAGGTGTGACCTGTATAAGAAGGACGGGTTGCATCTAAACTGGAGAGGCATAAACATCCTGGCCACGATGTTTGCTAGTTTTGATTTGATTTGACTTGATTTGATTTATTATTGTCACATGAATTAGCATACAGTGAAAAGTGTTGTTTTTTGCATTCTATACAGACAACGCATACCGTACATGGGGAAGGAAGGAGCGAATTCAGAATGTAATGTTACAGTCATAACTGGGATGTCGAGGGGGGGGGGAGGGGGCCTGAGAGCAGGAACCATACCAACCTGTGATTCAACCAGAAAGAATGCTTTCTATGGTGTATCTGTAAAAGTTAGTAAAGTTGTAAAGTTGGTATCTGTAAAAGTCGAAGCTGACAAGCCAAATTTCCTTAGTCTTCTGAGAAAGTCGAGTCGTTGGTGGGCTTTCTTAACTATAGTGTCGGCATGGGGGGACCAAGACAGGTTGTTGGTGATCTGGACACCGAAAAACCTGAAGCTCTCGACCCTTTCTACTTCATTCCCATTGATGTAGACAAGGGCATGTTCTCCTCTATGCGTGAGAGGGAAGAAGCAGCCTTGGTTTAACATCTCACAAGAGGGTAGGTGCAGACTCGATGGGCTGAATGGCTCCCTTCTGCACTCCCTTCATAGGGATTCTATGATTCTATGAAAGGCAGGACCTTTGACACTGCAGCATTCCTGCACTGGGAGTGTCAACCTGGATTCTTGGGCCTGGTCTGGGATTTGAATCCATGGCCACAGACTCAGAGGTGAGAGAACTTCCTGCTGAGTCATGGTTGACAACAGGGGGGGGGCAGTGCTCAGCAAAATCGGCCTCATTTTGCCAGTGGGTCCATCTCATTTCAAGCCTCACTCCTTTCCTTCTGTCGCCGTGTTAATTTTCCTCATTGCAGCCCTGTCAAGCAGCTGGGAGCATTTCTCCAAGATAAGGGTCTGCATTCCCGACGCTGAAATCTCACTTGGCGACAGGGCGGAGAATCCCCGATGATGGCAAAATCGGGGGCGGCGCCGCTTTCGCGATGCTGTAGCCCCTGGGAAGGCACGCCTTATCCATGGCCTCAGGTCATTGGCTAAGGCCCGCCCAGCGATGTCCCCCCCCCACCCGGCGGAGTTTCCGACGGCGTGGGACACGTGCGGTCTCGCCCGTCGGGAACTCGCCGTGGCGGCTGCGGACTCAGTCCAGAGGCCGATCCGCGGGCAGGAGGGGTGGCTTTATTCGGGGCGGGGGGCACTGTGGGGGGTGGACTGGACCGCACGAACCGGCTGAAGGGGGGGGGGGACTATTTTTGTGGTCTGGGTCCGTGGGCTGCGTCCGCCACGCGCATGCCCGGCCATGGAGGCGGCAATGCTTTGGGACACAGCGGCACAGCTGGGAGCTCTACGCTGCATGGCTGCTAACCCCCACCCCCAGAGCAGGGAATCGGTGGCCATTTTCGGCCATTTTTCCTTGCGGAAAACACCACCGTTTTCACGCCGGCTTGGGGACTTAGCCTCCCAAATGGAGAATCCAGCCCTGGGGCTTTGCTGTTGCTGGATAGGCTGGCGAGCTGCCTCCACCTTGCCTGAGTGACCATCCTTCACTCAGCGATGGCAAACTATTCAACTCCAGCAATCGTCACGGCCCTGTTCTGGCTGGTCGCTCACATACATTTCCCAGTGATCAGGGAATGGGGGCCCTGATAGGTTCTCCCCCTCCCCGGATTGTGGGAACATTAAGGATAATTATATCGCGACGAGCACAAACTGGGGATTCAAGCTTGGCCCACACGGGGTTTCAAAGGGATTCCAGTGCTGAAGTAGCTGAAGGCACAATGACAATGATGGACCACTGGGAGTTGGAGGGTTGGCAGAGAACATGCTAAAGGCAGAGGCCGCAGAGGGTTGAGAGAAATACCAGCAGCAGTGATTTAAAAAAGTTCCTTTCCTTTCTTTGGTAATCACCCAACAGCATAAAGTGACTACTCTGCAGGTTGTACTCTTGCAGTAACATCTTCTGATGTACAGTCCTTTTCTACTCCGTCACCCACAAACCCAACCAGAGACGTTGACGTCACCCACAACTTTGCCGGAAGCCGTTCTGGAAGTCCCTCCGGCACGGTAGCATGGTGGTTAGCATAATTGCTTCACAGCTCCAGGGTCCCAGGTTCGAATCCCGGCTTGGGGTCACTGTCTGTGTGGAGTCTGCACATCCTCCCCGTGTGTGCGTGGGTTTCCTCCGGGTGCTCCGGTTTCCTCCCACAGTCCAAAGATGTGCAGGTTAGGTGGATTGGCCATGATAAATTGCCCTTAGTGTCCAAAATTGTCCTTAGTGTTGGATGGGGTTACTGGGTTATGGGGATAGGGTGGAGGTGTTGACCTTGGGGAGGGTGCTCTTTCCAAGAGCCGGTGCAGACCCGATGGGCCGAATGGCCTCCTTCTGCACTGTAAATTCTATGATAATCTATGATCACCAAGGCCATGAAAGGCCAGAATAGAGCAAACCCAGGCCCTGTTAATCTAATGTTATTGTGCCAGGATAGTGAGGGAAATGGTGTGCTGCACTGGACAATGGTGGCTGTGCTGTTTACCTGTTGCTGTGGGCTGGATAGTCAGAAACCCCACATGACTATTTGCCTGTCAGTCACAACCTCTCCTCCCCCAGGAGAGATGCTGGAGATCAGATGCAGGTGGAAAACCTTGACCTCAGCAGCTTCTAACAAGCGATGGACTCTGAGATGTTCCTCCTCAAACACTTTCTGGGTGCTACCTATTAAATTCTGTTTTGGGATATGGCCAGACTGCCCTGAATTGAGTGATTGGCTGGGCCTTTTCAGTAGGCGGTTAAGTCAACCATAAGGAGGGCAGCACGGTGGCGCCGTGGTTAGCACTGCTGCCTCATGGCGCCGAGGTCCCAGGTTCGATCCCGGCTCTGGGTCACTGTCCGTGTGGAGTTTGCACATTCTCCCCGTGTTTGCGTGGGTTTGGCCCCCACAACCCAAAGATGTGCAGGATAGGTGGATTGGCCACGCTAAATTGCCCCTTAATTAAAAAAAAACTCAACCATAAGTGTGACTAGTTCCTTTCCCAAAAGGACATTGGTGAACCAGTTGGGTTTCATATGTTTTTTTTAAGCTGAGTTTAAATTCTCAGGCATTGGGATGATTTGAATTCAAAGTTATCTGGATCATCAGTCCACACTTACACATTGCTAGCCCAGCAATGTAACTCTGCACTCCCCTTGTTACTGTTACATGACACCCATCCCATGTTATATGTGTGCTTGTTGAGATTACACAATCTCTTTGTCCTTCTACACTTAGTGTTTGCTCTCTGTTCCTTTCAGGACCTTTTTTGTTTGAAATTCTCTCTGGCCACACTCCGATTTGTGAATATAGTGTGGTGTCTGTTTCTTTAAACTGTCTATCTTGTAATGTTATGCATATAGGCAAGCTAGTGAAGGGTTAATTGTTACATCTCTGTGTAATTCAAACACTAGAGGGCACCACCATTTCTCCGTATATAAATCAGACCTCAGGGAATGCTGGGTAGTTAGCAAAGGAAAAAGCCTGAGAACAGCACGAGGAGTAGATTGGATTAGACAGAGTTAACACGAGGATATTATTAGTGGCGACTAGGTTATTGATTACTGCTAGACAGATTCAATATTACTTTATTATTAACTATAGCTCAGTAGCGTGTGCGAACTTCATTTACTTAATCGTTATACAATAAATTAGTATTATTTCAATCTAATGATTTGTGGTTTCTTTGTCATCAACCCAACGGACCATTCTGGAACAAAAGGCATATTAGCACCGAGGGTAATATAACATACCTGATATCACGAGACAGGTCTCTCCTTCCTTCCGCGGGCGGTATTGATGCTTTTTATTTTACAATCGCTTATATGAGATAAGTATCTCCACAAACACCTCTGAGTTTTAATAAGCAATAATAATAATCTTTATTAGTGTCACAAGTAGGCTTACATTAACGCTGCAATGAAGTCACTGTGAAAATATCCTAGTCGCCACATTCCGGCGCCTGTTCGGGGACACAGAGGGAGAATTCAGAATGTCCAATTCACCCCACAAGCACATTTTTCGGGACTTGTGGGAGGAAACCGGAGCACTCAGAGGAGACCCACGCAGACGCAGGGAGAATGTGCCAACTGCGTACAGACAGTGACCCAAGCCGGGAATCGAACCCGGGCCCCTGGCCCTGTGAAGCAACAGTGCTAACCACTACGCTACCGTGCCATCCGTGCTTCACTGCGAGGTTTGTGGTTACAGAGTATGAGATCAATGCTCTCCTGTCTGGCCTTTGAATAAAGGGAATTGAAGGGTGTGGTGAAGCAGGCTGCATTTATACAGTCGGGAGGGAGTTGGCCTGGGTTCGGACAAAGAAACAGCCTCTTTAAAAAAACCGCGGTTAGAAAAAACACCTGCTCAAATCAGGAAGCACTTCAGATTTAATGGACTGTGAAGAGCTATAAAAACAAACAAGCTAATCCCTCCTTTGAAATAGCCTGGGCCTGTTAATGAAGAGGCTTGTGAAAGGTAATGAATTTGAATGTAAATAATGCAGTTCGAAGCTTTCGGAGTTCCCAGCATGACCAGGGCCTTGAAAATGTTCAAGGGGAATAACATTGAATATGAAAAAAAACAATTTGAAGGTTTCCAACACATCAAAAGGAAGACCTTTATCTTCATCTGACAGATGATTGGTATTGACATGCTGGGAGAGAAACCAAGTGTTTCAGGGTTACAGAGAGAAACTTTCACCTTCACCTGACAGATCTTTGAACTTAACATCAAAGTGTTCCAAGTTACCGAGGGATAACTTTTAGCTACAACTTGACATGCTGAAAGATAGTTTTTAAAAAATAAATTTAGAGTCCCCAATTATTTTTTTCCAATTAAGGGGCAATTTAGTGTGGCCAATCCACCGACCCTGCACATCTTTGGGTTGTGGGGGCGAAACCCACGCAGACACGGGGAGAATGTGCAAACTCCACACGGACAGTGACACAGAGCCGGGATCGCACCTGGGCGCCGTGAGGCAGCAGGGCTAACCCACTGCGCCACCGTGCTGCCCATGCTGAAATATAGTTTAAGGACTTAAAAAATTACAGAAGTAAAAACCTGCCACACTATCCCCATCCTGGGAAAGACTCCCAACCTGAGGCTCTGTAACCCAGCCCAAGCACTGCCCCTCCCCCCACCGACTCCCCTATCTTCTTGAATGACCCTCATCGGTACCCTGGAAGTAAGTGTAAAGAGGGTACTCACCCGCCCGCACCCCCCCCACACAGTCCACAGTGTCTGGTATTCTCTTGTCAGGACTAGGAGAGATTGCCATCCATGGGTCTTCCAGCTGGGTGGAAGAATCCAGCCTCAATCCCAGTAATTATATATAAATGCCCGTAGATCAGCTGTAAGAACCTTACAGGGAAGAGTTGCCTGACTTGAAACTATATCGCCGTTCCCTCACTGTCACTGGTTCACAGTCCAGGAACTCCCTCCCTAACAGCACTGTGAGTGTACCTACACTACATGGATTGCAGTGGTTGGAGTGGGCAGCTTACCACCGTCTTCTTCAGTGCAGTTAGGGGTGGGCAATAAACGCTGACCTAGTCAGTGAAGCCCACATTCTGGAAATGAATTTATAAATCCACCAATAACAATTGCAGTTCTACAGTAACTTCAATATAGCAAGATGTCCCAAAGTACCCCACAGGAACATTATGAAAACAAACTGCACCCCAAGCCCCATTGAGGAGATATTAAGTCATGTGATCAAAAGTTCGATCAATGAGGTTGGTTCTCGGGTCATTTTAATGGAGAGAGTGAGAGGCAGAGAGGTTTAGGGTGGAAAGTGGAAGAGCTTCGGCCCCAGGGAGCTGAAGGGACACTGCCAACAACGGGATGAAGGAATTCTAGATTTGTGACCAGCCATCATTGGAGGACTGAACTCAGAGGTTTTGGAGGGTTGTAGGAGTGGAGGAGGTTACTGAAATGGGAATTAAAAATAAGAATGACAAAATTATCAGGCAGAGATTTAAACAGGGATTGGGAGGGAGCGAGGCTACAAAGGGATTTAAACTCCTTACTTTATATAAACTCCCTCCTTGATTTTTCCTCTTCCACTTTGAATTGCTGAAAGCCTGTCACAAAGTGCAAATCCTCTTTCCACAAGGCCCGGGTACATTGGAACTCCCCAGGTACGTTGACTCGGAGCCCCAGCCCAAGCACTTGAGGGCACGGCTAGTCCCCTACACCCTACTCATGAAGGTTGGAGACCAAATTGCGTGGTTTGAGAATATAGGCATTATATGTCCGGTCCAATTCATGCAATGGGCAACACCAGTGGTGCCTGTGTTGAAGCTGGACAAGTCAGTCCACCTTTGCGGCCACTACAACATGACGGTGAACAGAGCCTCTCAGTTGGACCCCGCATTGAGAAGCTGTATGCAAAACTAGTTGGAGTTCACGGATTCTCAAAACTTGACAGGACCCTGCATACCTCCAGCTGGAGCTGGATACAGCATCGTGGAACCCACCCTGCACTGTATCAATATACCCACCCTGCAGTGTATCAATATACCCACCCTGCACTGTATCAATATACCCACCACCCTGCACTGTATCAATATACCAACCCACTCTGCACGGTATCAATATACCCACCCTGCACTGTATCAATATACCAACCCACCCTGCACTGTATCGATATACCCACCCAGCACTGTATCAATATACCCACCCTGGACTGTATCAATATACCAACCCACCCTGCACTGTATCAATATACCAACCCACCCTGCACTGTATCAATATACCCACCCTGCAGTGTATCAATATACCCACCCTGCACTGTATCAATATACCCACCTCCCTGCACTGTATCAATATACCAACCCACCCTGCACTGTATCAATATACCAACCCACCCTGCACTGTATCAATATACCCACCCTGCACTGTATCAATATACCCACCCTGCAGTGTATCAATATACCCACCCTGCACTGTATCAATATACCCACCTCCCTCACTGCATCAATATACCCACCCTGCACTGTATCAATATACCCACCCTGCAGTGTATCAATATACCCACCCTGCACTGTATCAATATACCCACCTCCCTGCACTGTATCAATATACCAACCCACCTTGCACTGTATCAATATGCCCACCCTGCACTGTATCAATATACCCACCCTGCACTGTATCAATATACCAACCCACCCTGCACTGTATCGATATACCCACCCTGCACTGTATCAATATACCAACCCACCCTGCATTGTATCAATATACCAACCCACCCTGCACTGTATCAATATACCAACCCACCCTGCACTGTATCAATATACCCACCCTGCGCTGTATCAATATACCCACCTCCCTCACTGTATCAATATACCCACCCTGCACTGTATCAATATACCCACCCTGCAGTGTATCAATATACCCACCCTGCACTGTATCAATATACCCACCTCCCTGCACTGTATCAATATACCAACCCACCTTGCACTGTATCAATATGCCCACCCTGCACTGTATCAATATACCCACCCTGCACTGTATCAATATACCAACCCACCCTGCACTGTATCGATATACCCACCCTGCACTGTATCAATATACCAACCCACCCTGCATTGTATCAATATACCAACCCACCCTGCACTGTATCAATATACCAACCCACCCTGCACTGTATCAATATACCCACCCTGCACTGTATCAATATACCCACCTCCCTCACTGTATCAATATACCCACCCTGCACTGTATCAATATACCCACCCTGCAGTGTATCAATATACCCACCCTGCACTGTATCAATATACCCACCTCCCTGCACTGTATCAATATACCAACCCACCTTGCACTGTATCAATATGCCCACCCTGCACTGTATCAATATACCCACCCTGCACTGTATCAATATACCAACCCACCCTGCACTGTATCAATATACCCACCCTGCACTGTATCAATATACCAACCCACCATGCATTGTATCAATATACCAACCCACCCTGCACTGTATCAATATACCAACCCACCCGGCACTGTATCAATATACCAACCCACCCTGCACTGTATCAATATACCCACCCTGCACTGTATCAATATACCCACCCTGGACTGTATCAATATACCAACCCACCCTGCACTGTATCAATATACCCACCCACCCTGCACTGTATCAATATACCCACCACCCTGCACTGTATCAATATACCAACCCACCCTGCACTATATCAATATACCAACCCACCCTGCACTGTGTCAATATATGAACCCACTCTGCACTGTATCAATATACCCACCCTGCACTATATCAATATACCAACCCACCCTGCACTGTGTCAATATACCAACCCACCCTGCACTGTATCAATATACCCACCCTGCACTGTATCAATATACCCACCTCCCTCACTGTATCAATATACCCACCCTGCACTGTATCAATATACCCACCCTGCAGTGTATCAATATACCCACCCTGCACTGTATCAATATACCCACCTCCCTGCACTGTATCAATATACCAACCCACCTTGCACTGTATCAATATGCCCACCCTGCACTGTATCAATATACCCACCCTGCACTGTATCAATATACCAACCCACCCTGCACTGTATCGATATACCCACCCTGCACTGTATCAATATACCAACCCACCCTGCATTGTATCAATATACCAACCCACCCTGCACTGTATCAATATACCAACCCACCCTGCACTGTATCAATATACCCACCCTGCACTGTATCAATATACCCACCTCCCTCACTGTATCAATATACCCACCCTGCACTGTATCAATATACCCACCCTGCAGTGTATCAATATACCCACCCTGCACTGTACCAATATACCCACCTCCCTGCACTGTATCAATATACCAACCCACCTTGCACTGTATCAATATGCCCACCCTGCACTGTATCAATATACCCACCCTGCACTGTATCAATATACCAACCCACCCTGCACTGTATCGATATACCCACCCTGCACTGTATCAATATACGACCCACCATACATTGTATCAATATACCAACCCACCCTGCACTGTATCAATATACCAACCCACCCGGCACTGTATCAATATACCAACCCACCCTGCACTGTATCAATATACCCACCCTGCACTGTATCAATATACCCACCCTGGACTGTATCAATATGCCAACCCACCCTGCACTGTATCAATATACCAACCCACCCTGCACTGTATCAATATACCCACCCACCCTGCACTGTATCAATATACCCACCACCCTGCACTGTATCAATATACCAACCCACCCTGCACTATATCAATATACCAACCCACCCTGCACTGTGTCAATATACGAACCCACTCTGCACTGTATCAATATACCCACCCTGCACTATATCAATATACCAACCCACCCTGCACTGTGTCAATATACCAACCCACCCTGCACTGTATCAATATACCCACCCTGCACTGTATCAATATACCCACCTCCCTCACTGTATCAATATACCCACCCTGCACTGTATCAATATACCCACCCTGCAGTGTATCAATATACCCACCCTGCACTGTATCAATATACCCACCTCCCTGCACTGTATCAATATACCAACCCACCTTGCACTGTATCAATATGCCCACCCTGCACTGTATCAATATACCCACTCTGCACTGTATCAATATACCAACCCACCCTGCACTGTATCGATATACCCACCCTGCACTGTATCAATATACCAACCCACCATGCATTGTATCAATATACCAACCCACCCTGCACTGTATCAATATACCAACCCACCCGGCACTGTATGAATATACCAACCCACCCTGCACTGTATCAATATACCCACCCTGCACTGTATCAATATACCCACCCTGGACTGTATCAATATGCCAACCCACCCTGCACTGTATCAATATACCAACCCACCCTGCACTGTATCAATATACCCACCCACCCTGCACTGTATCAATATACCCACCACCCTGCACTGTATCAATATACCAACCCACCCTGCACTATATCAATATACCAACCCACCCTGCACTGTGTCAATATACCAACCCACTCTGCACTGTATCAATATACCCACCCTGCACTATATCAATATACCAACCCACCCTGCACTGTGTCAATATACCAACCCACCCTGCACTGTATCAATATACCCACCCTGCACTGTATCAATATACCAACCCACCCTGCATTGTATCAATATACCCACCCTGCAGTGTATCAATATACCCACCCTGCACTGTATCAATATACCCACCTCCCTGCACTGTATCAATATACCAACCCACCCTGCACTGTATCAATATGCCCACCCTGCACTGTATCAATATACACTGTATCAACCCACCCTGCACTGTATCAATATACCCACCCTGCATTGTATCAATATACCAACCCAACCTGCACTGTATCAATATGCCCACCCTGCACTGTATCAATATACCCACCCTGCACTGTATCAATATACCAACCCACCCTGCACTGTATCAATATACCCACCCTGCACTGTTTCAATATACCCACCCTGCACTGTATCAATATACCAACCCACCCTGCACTGTATCGATATACCCACCCTGCAGTGTATCAATATACGCACCCACCCTGCACTGTATCAATATATCCACCGCCCTGCACTGTATCAATATACCCACCCACTCTGAACTGTGTCAATATACCAACCCGCCCTGCACTGTATCAATATACCAACCCACCCTGCATTGTATCAATATACCAACCCACCCTGCACTGTATCAATATACCAACCCACCCTGCACTGTATCAATATACCCACCCTGCAGTGTATCAATATACCCACCCTGCACTGTATCAATATACCCACCTCCCTGCACTGTATCAATATACCAACACACCCTGCACTGTATCAATATGCCCACCCTGCACTGTATCAATATACCAACCCACCCTGCACTGTATCAATATACCCACCCTACACTGTATCAATATACCAACCCACCCTGCACTGTATCAATATACGCACCCACCCTGCACTGTATCGATATACCCACCCTGCACTGTATCGATATACCCACCCTGCACTGTATCAATATACCAACCCACCCTGCACTGTATCAATATACCCACCCACCCTGCACTGTATCAATATACCCACCCACCCTGCACTGTATCAATATACCCACCACCCTGCACTGTATCAATATATCCACCCTGCACTGTATCAATATACCAACCCACCCTGCACTGTATCAATATACCAACCCACCCTGCAGTGTATCAATATACCCACCCTGCACTGTATCAATATACCAACCCACCCTGCACTGTATCAATATACCCACCCACCCTGCACTGTATCAATATACCCACCACTCTGCACTGTATCAATATACCAACCCACCCTGCACTATATCAATATACCAACCCACCCTGCACTGTGTCAATATACGAACCCACTCTGCACTGTATCAATATACCCACCCTGCACTATATCAATATACCAACCCACCCTGCACTGTATCAATATACCCACCCTGCACTGTATCAATATACCCACCTCCCTCACTGTATCAATATACCCACCCTGCACTGTATCAATATACCCACCCTGCACTGTATCAATATACCCACCTCCCTCACTGTATCAATATACCCACCCTGCACTGTATCAATATACCCACCCTGCAGTGTATCAATATACCCACCCTGCACTGTATCAATATACCCACCTCCCTGCACTGTATCAATATACCAACCCACCTTGCACTGTATCAATATGCCCACCCTGCACTGTATCAATATACCCACTCTGCACTGTATCAATATACCAACCCACCCTGCACTGTATCGATATACCCACCCTGCACTGTATCAATATACCAACCCACCATGCATTGTATCAATATACCAACCCACCCTGCACTGTATCAATATACCAACCCACCCGGCACTGTATGAATATACCAACCCACCCTGCACTGTATCAATATACCCACCCTGCACTGTATCAATATACCCACCCTGGACTGTATCAATATGCCAACCCACCCTGCACTGTATCAATATACCAACCCACCCTGCACTGTATCAATATACCCACCCACCCTGCACTGTATCAATATACCCACCACCCTGCACTGTATCAATATACCAACCCACCCTGCACTATATCAATATACCAACCCACCCTGCACTGTGTCAATATACCAACCCACTCTGCACTGTATCAATATACCCACCCTGCACTATATCAATATACCAACCCACCCTGCACTGTGTCAATATACCAACCCACCCTGCACTGTATCAATATACCCACCCTGCACTGTATCAATATACCAACCCACCCTGCATTGTATCAATATACCCACCCTGCAGTGTATCAATATACCCACCCTGCACTGTATCAATATACCCACCTCCCTGCACTGTATCAATATACCAACCCACCCTGCACTGTATCAATATGCCCACCCTGCACTGTATCAATATACACTGTATCAACCCACCCTGCACTGTATCAATATACCCACCCTGCATTGTATCAATATACCAACCCAACCTGCACTGTATCAATATGCCCACCCTGCACTGTATCAATATACCCACCCTGCACTGTATCAATATACCAACCCACCCTGCACTGTATCAATATACCCACCCTGCACTGTTTCAATATACCCACCCTGCACTGTATCAATATACCAACCCACCCTGCACTGTATCGATATACCCACCCTGCAGTGTATCAATATACGCACCCACCCTGCACTGTATCAATATATCCACCGCCCTGCACTGTATCAATATACCCACCCACTCTGAACTGTGTCAATATACCAACCCGCCCTGCACTGTATCAATATACCAACCCACCCTGCATTGTATCAATATACCAACCCACCCTGCACTGTATCAATATACCAACCCACCCTGCACTGTATCAATATACCCACCCTGCAGTGTATCAATATACCCACCCTGCACTGTATCAATATACCCACCTCCCTGCACTGTATCAATATACCAACACACCCTGCACTGTATCAATATGCCCACCCTGCACTGTATCAATATACCAACCCACCCTGCACTGTATCAATATACCCACCCTACACTGTATCAATATACCAACCCACCCTGCACTGTATCAATATACGCACCCACCCTGCACTGTATCGATATACCCACCCTGCACTGTATCGATATACCCACCCTGCACTGTATCAATATACCAACCCACCCTGCACTGTATCAATATACCCACCCACCCTGCACTGTATCAATATACCCACCCACCCTGCACTGTATCAATATACCCACCACCCTGCACTGTATCAATATATCCACCATGCACTGTATCAATATACCAACCCACCCTGCACTGTATCAATATACCAACCCACCCTGCAGTGTATCAATATACCCACCCTGCACTGTATCAATATACCAACCCACCCTGCATTGTATCAATATACCCACCACCCTGCACTGTATCAATATACCAACCCACCCTGCACTGTATCAATATACCAACCCACCCTGCACTGTATCAATATACCCACCCACCCTGCACTGTGTCAATATACCAACCCGCCCTGCACTGTGTCAATATACCCACCCACCCTGCACTGTATCAATATACCCACCATCCTGCACTGTATCAATATACCCACCCTGCACTGTATCAATATACCCACCCACCCTGCACTGTGTCAATATACCAACCCACCCTGCACTGTATCAATATACCAACCCACCCTGCACTGTATCAATATATCCACCGCCCTGCACTGTATCAATATACCCACCCACCCTGCACTGTGTCAATATACCCACCCTGCACTGTATCAATATACGCACCACCCTGCACTGTATCAATATACCAACCCACCCTGCATTGTATCAATATACCAACCCACTCTGCACTGTATCAATATACCCACCCACCCTGCACTGTGTCAATATACCAACCCGCCCTGCACTGTATCAATATACCCACCCACCCTGCACTGTATCAATATACCCACCCTGCACTGTATCAATATACCCACCCAACCTGCATTGTATCAATATACCCACCCACTCTGAACTGTGTCAATATACCAACCCACCCTGCACTGTATCAATATACCAACCCACCCTGCACTGTATCAATATATCCACCGCCCTGCACTGTATCAATATACCCACCCACCCTGCACTGTGTCAATATACCCACCCTGCACTGTATCAATATACGCACCACCCTGCACTGTATCAATATACCAACCCACCCTGCATTGTATCAATATACCAACCCACTCTGCACTGTATCAATATACCCACCCACCCTGCACTGTGTCAATATACCAACCCGCCCTGCACTGTATCAATATACCCACCCACCCTGCACTGTATCAATATACCCACCCTGCACTGTATCAATATACCCACCCAACCTGCATTGTATCAATATACCAACCCACTCTGCACTGTATCAATATACCCACCACCCTGCACTGTATCAATATACCAACCCACCCTGCACTGTATCAATATACCCACCCTGCACTGTATCAATATACCAACCCACCCTGCACTGTATCAATATACCCACCCACCCTGCACTGTGTCAATATACCAACCCACTCTGCACTGTATCAATATACCCACCCACCCTGCACTGTATCAATATACCAACCCACCCTGCATTGTATCAATATACCAACCCACTCTGCACTGTATCAATATACCCACCACCCTGCACTGTATGAATATACCCACTCTGCATACCATCAATATACCCACCACCCTGCCGTGCTGATTGGCAATGCCCTCTGTCTGCCTACTGTACCATGTGTACTAAGCTTTAGGATCTCATGTGGAACTATCTTGGCTCGAAATGTTTTTCCTTTGTTTCCAGGTTGCTATGAGGAACATAAAGACAGCAAGCTCTCAGCTCCCAGCCTGCGTCCTCAACCAATCAGTAACTGGCATTGAACAATTTGGTTTTACAGAACAATCAGTCCAGAAAAGAAGCACATCATCTGTACTGATGACATCAATCACCTCAACCCTATTGTTGGCTGCATAATAGTTTGCCGATAAATAGAGTTGAGGAACACAGTGCAGGCTGTACGCTGAGGAGTGAGTGGTTGCTTCCAGCCACTCTGTTCAAGGACAATTAGGGATTGGCAACAATTCCGGACTTTCCACTGCTGCCCACAATCCATGAAAAAAATAAATAGAGAAAATGAAGAAAGAGTGTAGGGAGTGGATGAGCGATCCCAATACTCACAAGGGGGTAGCGGGGAAGGAATGTAGATGCCAGGGAACACAGGATTGCAGAGAACATAGAACATAGAACAGCACAGAACAGGCCCTTCAGCCCTCGATGTTGTGCCGAGCAATGATCACCCTACTCAAACCCACGTATCCACCCTATACCCGTTACCCAACAACCCCCCCCCCCCCCCCCCCCCCCCCCCCCCCCCCCTTAACCTTACTTTTAGGACACTACGGGCAATTTAGCATGGCCAATCCACCTAACCCGCACATCTTTGGACTGTGGGAGGAAACCGGAGCACCCGGAGGAAACCCACGCACACACGGGGAGGACGTGCAGAGTCCGCACAGACAGTGACCCAGCCGGGAACTGAACCTGGGACCCTGGAGCTGTGAAGCATTTATGCTAACCACCATGCTACCGTGCTGCCCCTAACTCCTGCAGTATGTAGCACCAGGGCCCCTTTAAAATGTTTTTGTCTTTGTGACCTGGTTGGCAGCAAGCCGGTTTGAAGGGCATTTTGGGCAGGATATTCTGCGGCACAAGATTTCAGGCGGAGAGTACGGGCAGCACGGTAGGACAAGTGGCTAGCACTGTGGCTTCACAGCGCCAGGGTCCCAGGTTCGATTCCGCGCTGGGTCACTGTCTGTGCGGAGTCTGCACGTTCCCCCCGTGTCTACGTGAGTTTCCTCCGGGTGCTCCAGTTTCTTCCCACAGCCGAAAGACGTGCAGGTTAGGTGGATTGGCCATGCTAAATTGCCCCTTAGTGCCCAAAAACGTTTAGGAGGGTAACTGGATTACCGGGATAGGGTGGAAGCGAGGGCTTAAGTTGGTCAGTGCAGACTCGATGGGCCGAATGGCTTCCTTCTGCACTGTATGTTCTATGTTCTTTATGTTTTATGAATGGAGAGGAGGCCAGGAGCGAGAGTGGAGGCGTGAGAAGGTAGGTGGAGAAGGGGATGGAGATTGTGGAGTGCAGGAGGCGGTCAGAGTTTAAACAATGAAGAAGAAATTTGGGAGTAAGGGTAGCTTCTGGACCGGTAGGGGAAGGCAGGGTCCGGGGGGTGGGGGAGGGGGGGGGGTTGCATGGGGGTGTGCGGTGGTGAGCGGTGGGGGTGGGATCTGAAAGAAGAAGGTTGCCAATTGAGAGAGGAAAGTGTGTGAGCTTCATCGGGGGCCAGGGTAGCACGGTGGCCCAGTGGTTAGCACTGCTGCCTCACAGCACTGCGGTCCCGGGTTCGATTCCAGCTCCGGGTCACTGCCCGTGTGGAGTTTGCACATTCTCCCCGTGTCTGCGTGGGTCTCACCCCCACAACCCAAAGGTGTGCAGGGTAGGTTGATTGGCCACGCTAAATTGACCCTTGGAAAAAAAAAAGAATTGGGTTCTCTTCATTCATTAAAAAACGCTTCACTGGGGGCTGGTGGATGGGATGCACTCCTGCTTGGCATCATATTTAAGTTACGGAGCTGTCAATGGAGAGACCTGTCCGACCCCACAATCCACCTTTGTTAAAACTGGACTGGTCAAGTTTCCCACGTTTTGAAATTTTAATAGCCATTCATTTCTCATCTCCCTCAAATTCTGTGAGAGTAAAATTACGAATAATAATAATCTTTATTATTGTCAGAAGTAGGCTTACATTAACATTGCAATGAAGTTACTGTGAAAAGCCCCTAGTCTCCATATTCCGGCACCTGTTTGGGTACACAGAGGGAGAATTCAGAATGTCCAATTCACACAACAAGCACGACTTTCGGGACCATGATTGAATGGCGGAGTGGACTCGATGGGCCGAATGGCCTTACTTCCACTCCTATGTCTTATGGTCTTATGGACTTGTGGGAGGAAACCGGAGCACCCGGAGGAAACCCACGCAGACACGGGGAGAACGTGCAGACTCCGCAAAGACAGTGGCCCAAGCCGGGAATCGAACCTGGGACCCCGGAGCTCTCTGGTGTTTCCACTTGTGGGGAAATTCAAAACAAGGGTCCACAAATCGAAGTCATCACTAATATTGAATCGACCCAGGCCAGAGGGTGAAGGGTGAAATAGGGCACAGATCTTTCCCTTTTACAGTAGGTTCATCCACGGGACGCAGCATGCCAGGTTTCTGATGATAATAACCTTTTATTGTCACAAGTATGAAATTACTGTGAAAAGCTGCCAAACGACCTGCTCGACTGGCTCTCTGATGGAACCACACTCTCTTTATACACTTTTGAATATGCGAATAAAATAAAGTAGACTAATTGAAGAAATTAACAATCCCTTAAAGGGACATTGTAAAAAGGACAAACTTTCAACAATACTTACATTAAAATGTTTGTTCTGGGGTCTGATGGATACCCATTGGTTGTGGAAGGGCTCAAGTGGACATCGCATGCTCTGTGTCCAGGGACCCCCGGGTGTGAACGTGGCTGCAGACAATCAGATTGGACGCCCCCCTCAGCCGCCCCCTGCCTGGACCTATTAATGGTCACCTTGGCTAGGCCCGGAAGCGGGCCAACAAGGGGGTCCTCTGCCATGCCTGCCCGCTTTGCTGATGGGTGGCCAAAGATCAGGAGCTGAAGCGCAAACAGAACTCGAGGAGCACCCCCGCCAAGTAATGAAAGAGGGGCTGCACCCTCGCACCATCTGTATGCACATGGATCAAGGCTGCAGAAAGTACAGGCAGCCTGTGTGACAGTACGACTCCAATGGAGAGTGCCCTCCACTGCCGACCCCTCCGCCATCTCCGGACTGCAGGGCAGAACCTATCTGACTGGCGGCCGAGTGCGAGGAGGTGAAGGGTTGTGCAGCAGCAACTGGTGCAGGCAGCCTCTCTGTGCAGATTTAAACAGCACGTCGGGAATTTCTGCAAAATGGCTCAAATTGTGAGGCCGAGGTTCCCAAAGGACGTTCCCGGGACCGAGGGTCAACGTGTGATTCGGTCCCAACGAGGGTCAGTTCAGGTGGGAATCCACCACTCACCCGATCTGCCTCAACACCTCAAGTCGAGTGCAGTAGGGGCTGAGCACCATGGTTTTGAGGTTGTGGATGTCTTTGGCTGTCAGCTGGACATCAATAGGTGGGCGATGTGCAAGTTGCAGCTTTGTGATGCAACCCGCCCGTCCCCCTTCCAGCAGGTCCCCTACTCTGGTCACCCCAGCAGTCCGACTGCCCTCTCTTCCCCCGGCCACATGGACCGGTATCGATGGAGGTGCGGATTCTTGAGCAGCAGCTCTCTGACGATAGACGCGACTCCTGACAAGAGAGAACCTCCGACTTGAGGCGACCATGTTCCAGGCTTTCATCACTTCCTTATAAAAAACAGGCAACACCCGATTGAAGGTATGGAGACATCTCAGGTCTATAAACAGGAGCGGCAGTTCATAATTGAGACTCTGCACTTGGCGGAAGAAATACGTCGCTGGCGCGCACCATCGGGGAGGGGACTCGATGGAATGGCATCGCTACAGGCCTGAAGGCAATATTAGGCCGAGATCGATGCGCCTGATCCACCCGGTATCATTCCTTTCAGATTTTGTAGCGTGGCTTGCTGACCATTTCAGATGGCAATTAAGAGTCAACAATGTTGCTATGGATCTGAAGTCACATATGGGCCAGAGCAGGGAAGGACGGAAGATTTCCTACCCTGAAGGTTTGTATGACAATCGACAATGGTTTCCCGATCACAGGTCACAGGCTAATTTTGTATTCCAGATTTATTAATCAAATTTAAATTCCCCCATCTGCCTTGGCGGGATTTGAACCTGTGTCGTCAAAGAATTAGCCTGGGCCTCTGGATTGCTAGTCCAGTGACATTACTGCTATGCCACCGTCTTCCCCCACCTGGAGCAGTTGGGTTGGATGTCCTGTTCCTGTGGGGTACATTCAATGCACTTCCCTAGGTGACCAACGTTCAGTGTCACAATAGTTCGAAGGGAGTTGCTGTAATCTAGAATGTTCTTGCTGAAAGGGTGACGCGAACAAAGGCAATAATAGATTCCAAAAGGGAAGACGATTAAACACTGGAAAAAGGGGGAAACAAATACTTACAGGGCTAAGGAGAGAATGAAAAGCAAAATTCTGCAGAAGCTGGAAACTGGAAAAAAAAGTAAATGCCAGGGGTGCCCAGCGGGTCAGGTGGCATCACGGGCGAGAAGTAGAGTTAACGTTTCAGGTTGAGCTGACCTGTCACCTTTATTACGGAAGGTCAGCCCAGCCTGAAACGATGACCCAGCTTCTCTCCACAGTCGCTGCCCAACCTGCTGAGTAGTTCCAGCATTTCCTGTTTATATCCGAGGTGGGAATAATTGAACAGCTCTTTCAGAGAGGTGGCATGAGCAGCACAGGCCAAATGGCCTCCAAAGTGCTGTGCCATTCTAGGTCACCTGCTACATTCTGAGTGTTGGCGTTGCAAGGCATTGTAAACCACTACCGCACTGGCTCTGTAACATTCCCAAGTGCGAGGTGGCAGCATTGGCATCTCAAGATATCTCTCACCATCCGTATCCAATTCCTTTTGGGCATTAGTGCCCTGCATTAGGAGGCCATCAAATAAGATCATAACAATTAAATCGGGTCACCTTGCTTCACACCGTTCAAATGGTCCATGGGAGGCGGTTAATGTGCAAGATGTTAATTCGTCAAAGTCCATGGACAGAGGGGAAGTGTCTCCTGGGATTTAGATGGATGTGGGAAAATAGTCTCCATGTGCATGCGGCCACCTCACAACTGAGCCTGTCTGTGGGAGTTACCCCCAAAAGTGTGCTGTTGTCGTGAGGGTGCTTGGGGTTGGGGGTGAGGGTTGGTGATATGTGGTTTCTCTATGAAAGGAGTCCTCTCCGACTGGTGAAGGGGCCTTTTGTGAAACTGGAGGTCACTCGAGGCATGTTTTTCGGTCAGGCTCAGGGTGAAGATGCAGCTGCGAAGACTCTCAGATATTTCAGCAATTTTCCACGTGGAAGTTATCTCAGGAAGACTGCAGGAGGGTGATGGCGAAGGTGAAGAAGTTGACGTGAAGAGAAAGAGTTTTCGAAGAAGCAAGAAGGAGGTGTAGCCGGGAAGGCAGTGAAGTATTCTGACGAAGCACAGGGCAAAGTTGAAGGGAAGAGACAGAAGTCAGAAAATAAAAGAGGCAGAACGCAGAGCAGAAGCTTAAACAGTCGATGCTCGGGAGGACCTTTCTCTTTTCGTATCCTGCTCCCAATCCCTCAGCGAGCAGATTACTTCCCTTCCTCCGTCTCGCCAGACTCCTCCAACATACAGGCTGTTAACCTCGAGCCTGCCGCCAACCAGCCATCGTTCTCCTGGCCAGTCTCCAACCTTGCACCCTTCCTGAGCTAAAACTCATTGGAAATTCTGATGCCCACGCCCTATCTTGCACCAACTCCTGTTCACCTGCCACGAGGGTGGCCACCTGCCCCTTGCTGTGACCTGCAAGGCTCCAGACCAGGTGATGGAAAGTGGGATTAACATGAGCGGCGATAGGGCGGCACGGTGACGCAGTGGTTAGCACTCCAGCCTCTCGTCGCCGAGGACCCGGGTTCAATCCTGGCCCTGGGTCACTGTCCATGCGGAGTTTGGACATTCTCCCCATGTCTGCGTGGGTCTCACCCCCACAACCCAAAGATGTGCAGGGTAGGTGGATTGGCCATGCTAAATTGCCCCTTAATTGAGAAAAAAATAATTGGGTACTCTTAAGTTTTTTTAAAAATGAGCGCTGTACTTTCTCTTTTCCTCTCTTTTGGGCTGGTGCAGACATGATGGGTTGAATGGCCTTTTGCTGTGCCGTGACTTCTCGATGGTTCTATTTTATGGGATTGCCCCTTATTTTGACTGTCTGTCCCGTGGACCCTAAGGAATGCCTTTTGTTCCTCTTTCCTGGACAGCCTGTGGGAGATGGATGCTGGGAATTTCCAGGACGGGTTTGACTGATGTGACCGGGACTACAAGTGAGTGAGTTGTTTTAATCCCCTTTCCTCCGCAATGATCTTCAGACCCCGCCGCTTCCACTCTCTTACGAACTCCCCCCACCCCACCTGCTCTCTGGAGATTGCCCTCAGCCCAAGTTCCAATTTTATTTCATAGGATTTGGTTACCCTTCCCACCCACCCCTGTGCTCACTGACATACATTGGTTTCCAGTCCTGTGGTGCGATGATTTCAAAATCCCTCTTTGGCCTCGCCCCTCTGTGTGACCTCCTTCAACCCTTCAATCAATGTTCCCTCTCGGTCCCTGTGCAGGCCCAGCAGAAATCAGCTCCGTTAAGTTGCCATGTTTGATCAAATATTTCAGAAATGTCCATGTTTTCCTACCTATCTTTGCGTCATCAGCAGATTTAGCAACCACACATTCAATCCCTTTATCCACGTCAATGAGGGGTAAAGGGGAACATGTGGGTGTTTTTATAGAATTTACAGTGCAGAAGGAGGCCATTCGGCCCATCAAGTCTGCACCAGCCCTTGGAGAGAGCAGCCTACGTAAGCCCACACCTACTGTACTTAGATATCCAAAAGGCATTTGTCAAGGTGTCACATTAAAAGTTACTACCAAAATAAGAGCTTATGCTGTAGGGGGTAACATTTTAGCATAAATAGAGGGTTTTTTAGCCAACAGGAAGCAGAGGGTAGGGATAAGAACATAGAACATAGAACATACAGTGCAGAAGGTGGCCATTCGGCCCATCGAGTCTGCAGCGACCCACTTAAGCCCTCACTTCCACCCTATCCCCATAGTCCAATAACCCCTCCTAACCTTTTTGGACACTAAGGGCAATTTATCATGGCCAATTCACCTAATCTGCACGTCTTTGGACTGTGGGAGGAAACTGGAGCACCCGGAGGAAACCCACACAGACACGGGGAGAACGTGCAGACTCCGCACAGACAGTGTCCCAGGGGGGAATCGAACCTGGGACCCTGGCGCTGTGAAGCCACAGTGCCAGCCACTTGTGTTACTGTGCATTAACTATGACTTTAGTTTTTTTCTGAAGTTCTTGCCTCCTCTCCCAGTAAGTTAAATGGCTGTTGAACAGATGTTTCTAAATATGATAATTCAGACATCACCGCTGTGGTCAAAGCTTGATGGAGTGAATGATTGTTTCCTGTACAATGTTTGTACAATGTGTTTTCTAGTCGTAGTTCACAGAGGTTTACAGTACAGAAAGAGGCCTTTCTGCCCATCAAATAAGTGTTTTTTTTGGATTGGCAAGATCTGATGAGTGGAGGGCCACAGGTGTCAGTGCTGGGGCCTCAGCTCTTTACAATTAATATATACCTTCTAATGTTCTAACATACGGTTCTAAGACGCCCTCCCTAACAGCACGATGGGTGCACCTACACCATATGGACTGCAGCGGTTCAAGAAGGTGGCTCACCACCACCTTCTCCAGGGTAATTAGAGATGGGCAACAAATGCTGGACGAGCCAGCAATGCCCACATCCCCTGAAAGAGGTTGCTGTGCGATCCTGTGGAGTGACGTGGGACGTTTTACTCCATTAGTGGTGCTACATAAATGCAATTTACACTCCCAGAAGGCAACCGGGGGTGGCAAATGAATAATGTTCGGATACATACTGGCCATAGTTTCATTTAATGATGGGCTGACCACTTGTTTCCCTATGTTCCGATATGACCTTGCCCGCATTGCCAACACGCTGTAAACAAATTTGTAAAAGTCACTGAGCTCATTGCTTATTGTGGGGTCTTGCTGTGCATAAATTAGCTGCCCGGTTTCCTCCAGTACAATAGTCATTATACTTCAAACGTACAACACCTGTGGGAAGGAAAACGGCTGTTAAAGTGTTTTGGGAGCTCCCGAGGTTGTGAAAATGCTGCATAAATGCGAGTCATTGTGCATTCACTGCCTGTGAGATGTATTGGGTCTTCTCCAAGGGACACACAATTAAGGTGTTAAATTATCGCATTCCACTGCAAAATTTACTGTGTCCTTGATGTCATTGGGCTTGCTTCTTCAAAGGAGTGCAGCCCCGTCTCCCTCTGCGTTAGCCTTTCTCCTTCTTTATATGATAAATCCTGTATCATTAGGCCCTGGAAGGAGCTGATGGGGGGGGGGGGGGGGGGAGGAGTAAAACAAAACAGGGGGAAATCTCTCTGTAGCTTGCGAACAGTCAGAGTGTCTCTTTGTCAGTGGATGGTCCAATTAATCTTCCTTCTTCAGTATTTGTGAAGTGCAGTCACTGGGGAGTGCAGCGGTGAATCGACCTGATGCTTCACTTACTTGGCATTGCTGTGGGTGTCACAGGGGATGTCTACTCTCTCCAGTCTCAATGTTTATGCTACAACCACTCAGCACAGCCTGTTTCAACTGTTTTCTTACTCACCATTTTTCCACCCTGCCCCTGTCTCCCCTGGGGCAATTGTCAGTTGGATATCTTTACGCAAACACACACACACATAAAGACATGCACACACATACACACACTCACACGGACACATACACACACTCACACGGACACATACACACACTCACACGGACACATACACACACTCACACGGACACATACACACACTCACACACTCACACGGACACATACACACACTCACACGGACACATACACACACTCACACGGACACATACACACACTCACACGGACACATACACACACTCACACGGACACATACACACACTCACACTCACACGGACACATACACACACTCACACGGACACATACACACACTCACACGGACACATACACACACTCACACGGACACATACACACACGTATGCGCACACATGCCTACACACGTATGCACACTCATGTATACAAGCACACATACAAACACACATAGACGCATATAAGCACACCCACACACACATAATAATAATATTTATTAGTGTCACAAGTAGGCTTATTTAAACATAGCATTGAGGTTACTGTGAAAATCCCCTAGTCGCCACATTCCGGCGCCTGTTCGGGTACACTGAGGGAGAATTCAGAATGTCCAATTCACCGAACAAACACGTCTTTCAGGACTTGAGGGAGGAAACCGGAGCACCCGGAGGAAACCCACGCAGACACGGGGAGAACGTGCAGACTCCGTACAGACAGTGACCCCAGCCAGGAATCGAACCTGGGACCCTGGCGCTGTGAAAGCAACAATGCTAACCACTGTGTTACCGTGCTGCCCAGTTATCCAGCATTAGGGAGCTCTGATCACTTTCCAAAATATTCCAATCTCCACTCATCCTGATTGGTTACCTGTGTTGCTGTCTCCTCAGAAGCAGAAAATGCCATTGCTGAGGGGACCACTTGGTCCATTCCGCTAGTGCCAGATTTTTGTTGGAGCGACCCAATGATTTAAAAAAAAAATTAATTTTTTATCGTATGTCGGCTTCACTGCCAAGCATTTGTTGCCCATCCCTAATTGCCCTTGAGAACATGCGAACATAGGAATTAAGAGCAGACGATTCAATTCAGCCCTTCGAGCCCGCTCCTTCATCCAATCAGATCATGGCTGAGAAGGTGTTGTTGAGCTGCCTCTTGAACTGCTATGGTCATGTGGTGTAGGTACACCCGCAGTGCTATTAGGGAGTTCCAGGATTTTGACCCTGCGACAGTGAAGGAATGGAGATATATTTCCAAGTCAGGTTGGTGAGTGACTTGGTGGGGAACATCCAGATGTTTCTGGGCAGCACAGTAGCATGGTGGTTAGCGTAAATGCTTCACAGCTCCAGGGTCCCAGGTTCGATTCCCGGCTGGGTCGCTGTCTGTGCGGAGTCTGCACGTCCTCCCCGTGTGTACGTGGGTTTCCTCCGGGTGCTCCGGTTTCCTCCCACAGTCCAAAGATGTGCGGGTTAGGTGGATTGGCCGTGCTAAATTGCCCGTAGTGTCCTAAAAAGTAAGGTTAAGGGGGTGTTGTTGGGTTACTGGTATAGGGTGGATACGTGGGTTTGAGTGGGGTGATCATTGCTTGGCACAACATCGAGGGCCGAAGGGCCTGTTCTGTGCTGTACTGTTCTATGATCTGTTGCCCTTGTCCTTCTAGATGGTAGTGGTCGTGGGTTTGGAATGCACTACCCAAGTAGTTTTGGTGAGTTCCTGCAGTGCATCTTGTAGATGGCACACACAGCTGCTCTTGTGCATCGGTGGTGGAGGGTTTGAATGTTTGTTGAAGGGGAGACAATCAAGCGGGGCTGCTTTGTCCTGGATGGCATCGAGTTTCTTGAGTGTCATTAGAGCTGCACTCATCCAGGCAAATGGAGGGTATTCCATCACACTCCTGAATTGTGCCTTGTAGATAGTGGACAGGCTTTGGGGAGTCAGGAGGTCGCATTGACACTTGGACTGGTTCAGTGTCTAAAGAGTTATGAATGGTGATGAATTATGGGCAGCACGGTGGCGCGATGGTTAGCACTGCTGTCTCACGGCGACAAGGTCCCAGGTTCGATCCCAGCCCTGGGTCACTGTCCCCCTATTTGTGATGGTTTCGCCCCCACAACCCAAAGATGTGCAGGGTAGGTGCATGCTAAATTGTCCCTTAATTGGAAAAAAATTAATTGGGTACTCTAAATTTAGAATTTAAAAAATGAATGGTGCTGAACATTGTGCGGGTCATCAGTGAACATCTCCACATCTGACCTTATGTTGGAAGGAAGGTCATTGATGAAGCAGTTGAAGATGGTTAATAATAATTTTTATTATTGTCACAAGTAGGTTTACATTAACACTGCAATGAAGTCACTGTGAAAAGCCCCTAGTCGCCACATTCCGGCGCCTGTTCGGGTCACAGAGGGAGAATTCAGAATGTCCAATTCACCTAACAGCACGTTTTTCGGGACTTGTGGGAGGAAACCGCAGCACCCGGAGGAAACCCACGCAGTCACGTACAGACTCCGCCCAGACAGTGACCCAAGCAGATATCGAACCCGGGACCCTGCCGCTGTGAAGCAATAGTGCTGACCACTGTGCTACCGTGGTTGGGCCTAGGACACTAGGCCCCCCGATCCTTGATGCCACACTCAGTCAAATGCTGCCTTGTTGTCAGGGGCAGTCACTCTCACCTCATCTCTGGCATTCAGCTCTTTTGTCCATGTTTGAACCAAGGCTGTAATGAGGTCAGGAGCTGAGTGACCCTGGCAGAACCCAAACTGAGTGTCCGTGAGCAGGTTATTGCTGAGTAAGTGCTGCTTGATAGCACTGTTAATGACTCCTTCCATCACTTTGATGATGATGGAGAGTAGGCTGATAGAGCGATATTGGCAGAATTGGATTTGTCCTGCTTTTTGTGTACAGGACACACCTGGGCAATTTTCCACATTGCCGGGTAGATGCCAGTGTTGTAGCTGTACTGGAACAGCTTGGCTGAAGGTGCAGCAAGTTCCGGAGCACAAGCTTTCAGTACTATTGCCAGAATATTGTCAGGACCCAGAGCCTTTGCAGTATCCAGTGCCTTCAGCCGTTCATTAATAGTATGCGGGGTGAATCATATCGGCTGAAGGCTGAGATCTGTGATGTTGAGGACCTCCGGAGGAGACCGAGACGGCACTTCTGGCTGAAGATTGTTGCGAATGCTTCAGCCTTGCCTTTTACATCGATGTGTTGGGTTCCTCCATCATTGAGGATGGGGATATTTGTGGAGCCTCCTCCTCCAGTGAGATGTTTAATTGTCCACCAGCATTCACGGCTGGATGTGGCAGGACTGCAGAGCGTAGATCTGATCCGTTGGTTGTGGAATTGCTCAGCTCTGTCTATTACTTGCTGCTTATGCTGTTTGGCGCACAAGTAGTCCTGTGTTGTATCTTCACCAGGTTGACACCTCATTTTTGGGTATGCCTGCTGTTGCTCCTGGCACGCTCTCCTGCACTCTTCATTGAACCAGGGTTGATCCCTGGCTGGGTGGTAATGGTAGAGTGGGGGATATGATGGGCCATGAGGTTACAGATTGTGGCTGAATACAATTCTGCTGCTGCTGATGGCCCACAGCTCCTCATTGATGCCCAGTCTTGAGCTGCTGAATCTCTTCCGAATCCTGCTCTTTCCCTATGGTGTTTATAAATGATTTCCCTCCAAGGGTAACACTGCTGCTGACATCGTGGTTGTCAACACTCCAGGACTGCCCTGAAGTCTCCAGGAATTAACAGTTCATCTCTCAGACACTGCCCTAAGAAACTCCAAAGGAATACAGAATTCAGAATACAGGAGGGAGATAGAGAACCTAGTGGGCTGGTGTAGCGACATCAATCTCTCCCTCAATGCCAGCAAAACTAAAAAGCTGGTCATTGACTTCAGGAAGCAAAGTACTGTACACACCCCTGTCAGCATCAACGGGGCCGAGGTGGAGATGGTTAGCAGTTTCAAATTCCTAGGGGTGCACATCTCCAAAAATCTATCCTGGTCCACTCACGTCGACGCTACCACCAAGAAAGCACAACAGCGCCTATACTTTCTCAGGAAACTAAGGAAATTCGGCATGTCCACATTAACCCTTACCAACTTTTACAGATGCACCATAGAAAGCATCCTATCTGGCTGCATCACAGCTTGGTACGGCAACTGCTCGGCCCAGGACCGCAAGGAACTTCAGAGAGTCGTGAACACGGCCCAGTCCATCACACAAACCCGCCTCCCATCCATTGACTCCACCTACACCTCCCGCTGCCGGGGGAAAGCGGGCAGCATAATCAAGGATCCCTCCCACCCGGCTTACTCACTCTTCCAACTTCTTCCATCGGGCAGGAGATACAGAAGTCTGAGAACAGGCACGAACAGATTCAAAAACAGCTTCTTCCCCACCGTCACCAGACTCCTAAACGACCCTCTTATTGACTAACCTCATTAACACTACACCCTGGATGCTTCACCCGATGCCGGTGTTATCTAGTTACATTGTATATCTTGTGTTGCCCTATTATGTATTTTTTTTAATTCCCTTTTCTTCCCATGTAGTTAATGATCTGTTGAGCTGCTCACAGAAAAATACTTTTCACTGTACCTCGGTACACGTGACAATAAACAAATCCAATCCAGGAAACATTATCGGGGCATGAGGAAATTGGTGTGTTTACAAGTGCGTTTTCTTTCAAAGAGTTGACTTTTTATTGATATTAATATTGAAGGTGGTCCAAAAGGTTGTTTGACTGACAGTGAGCGCTCAGCTAATTTAGTAATGAAAAGTCTGGCTCTTTTCCAATTGGCCCTCGGAAGACAGGGTGAAGTAATTTGGTAACGGCCTCAATAAAGAAAAGGAAGACTTGCATTATAGCACCTTTCATGATCCAAAGTACATTTTGAAGTGTTGGTTGTGGTCGTCTTATTGTATCACTATTGACAGGACACAGGGAGAACTCCCCTAACTTTCTTCAAACAGTGCCAGAGGATCGGGAGGCCAGACAGGATTTTGACTTAACTCCTTGTAGCTCTGATATTGCAGCACTCTCTCTGTGCAGTTCCGGGAGTGTCAAGCCGGAATATGGGCTCAGGTACCTGGAGTGCAACTTTTACCCATAACGTTTTGACTCAGAGGAGGCAATGGTGTTGAGGCATTGTCATAGAATGCAGAAGGGGGCCATTCGGCTCATCAAGTCTGTACTGGCCCTTGGAAAGAGCACCCTACTTAAGCCCATGCCTCCACCCTATCCCCGTTACCCCACCTAACCTTTTTGGACTGTGAGGGGCAATTTAGCGCAGCCAATCTACCTAACCTGCACATCTTTGGACTGTGGGAGCAAACCAGAGCACCTGGAGGAATAATAATAATAATAAAATCCCCTTATTAGTGTCGCAAGAGGGGCAGCACGGCGGCACAGTGGTTAGCATTGCTGCCTAGGGCGCTGAGGACCCGGGTTCGAATCCCGGCCCTGGGTCACTGTCCGTGTGGAGTTTGCACATTCTCCCCGTGTCTGCGTGGGTTTCACCCCCACAACCCAAAGATGTGCAGGGTAGGTAGATTGGCCACACTAAATTGCCCCTTAATTGGTAAAAATAATTGGGTACTCTAAATTTATAAAAAAAAAGAAGAATTAGTGTCGCAAGTAGGCTTACATTAAGACATAGAGGATGAGCTGATAGGGTGAGATGTTAGGATGAGTGGGAGGAGCATAAATACCCATGTGGACCAGTTATGGCCAAGGACCTGTTTCTCTGCTGTTTGACTATACAGAATAATTCAATCTTTAGCCCGTTGTCAAACACCTCGGGACGTTTTTCTCTGCGAAGGGTGCTATATGAATGTAAGTTGTTGCTGCTCAGTCTTGATCCATCTGGTCTGAACTCCCAGTAAAGGGAAACCCCTCCTTGCCCGGTGACATATACATCGGTCCGACCACAATCACTTTGTCAGCTTGAGGTTTGACTGCGCTGGGCGTAGATGTAAGTTTAGGATTATTTTTCTCGGATCACTGAATTACAAATCAGCTGTTACCACAAGTGGAAGCAGGATATCCTGCACACCACAATGCCACGGAATTAAGATGAATGGACCTCGGGAGGTTCTGGGAAAACTCGCAGGAGGAGACAGGGTGACGGAGGAGAGGGCTGGAAAACTCATGAGCTGGAAAACCTGCCTCCGGCTTCGAATGAGATGAGACAGCAAGTTTCTCCGCTGTCTCCTTGAGGACTCACTAACGATTTGACCAGACCGCAGGCAGGAAGTAAGTCCTTTGGGCTTGGCAGCTCTGCAGATATGCCTTTTGTTGAAGGCTAGTTTGGTGACACTCGCAGCTGATTGCTGCTCTTGGTGACACCTTTCCTGACATGTTATTTTTGCTGGATTGGTTGGGAACAGGTCCCACAAAGCGGGACGGCTTCCGAGTGTGTTCTTGAGAAAGCCTGAGCTGTTGTTTATATGCAGGCCGAGCGGAAGAAACGCAAAGCGCTTCACATGCGACAGATCACACTGTGCCTGTACTGTGGTGCTGTGGGTAACAACATACTGCATTATGAGAGACATAGACAGCTGCAGCATGGAGGGAGGCTCTTCAGCCCATCATGCTCAATGCCGGCCCACAAGGAACCATCCAGCTTAATCCCACTTCCCTGCTCTTTGTCCACAGTTCTGTAGTTTTCCATACTTCTCGTGCATATTCAAATACTTTTAAAATATGCTGAGGGTTAAGAACATAAGAACGAGGAGCAGGAGTAGGCAATCTGGCCCTTCGAGCCTGCTCCGCCATTCAATGAGATCATGCGAACTCAGCTCCACTTTCCCGCCTGAACACCATAACCCTTTATTCCTTTATTCTTCAAAATCTTTATCTTGAAAACATTTAATGAAGGAGCCTCAACTGCTTCACTGGGCAAGGAATTCCATAGATTCACAACCCTTTGGGTGAGGAAGTTCCTCCTAAACTCAGTCCTAAATCTACTTCCCCTTATTTTGAGGCTATTCCCCCTCGTTCTGCTTTTACCCGCCAGTGGAAACAACCTGCCCGCATCTATCGTATCTATTCCCTTCATAAATTTATATGTTTCTATAAGATCCCCCTGCATCCTTCTAAATTCCAACGGGTACAGTCCCAGTCTTCTCAACCTCTTCAGCTCTGGGATTAACCTAGTGAATCTCCTCTGCACACCCTCCAGCACCAGTACGTCCTTTCTCAGGCAAGGAGACCAAAACTGAACACAATACTCCAGGTGTGGCCTCACGAACACCTTACACGGTTTCTGCGTCTACCACTCTTTCAGGCAGCAGTCGTTGGATCATATCATCCACTCCATGAAAAGAAAGTCCTTTGGGTCCCCTCCAAACCTCCTACCACTTTCCATAAATCCATCCCCCTATTTATGGACCATTTTCCATGCATTACCTTCAACATTCACTCCATCCACCACCGACGCAAATTGACAGCCGTGTATACCATCTACAGGATACACTGAAGGAATTCACCAGTACCTTCCAAACCCGTCACTTCTACCATCTAAAAAGACACGGGCAGTAGATAGATGGAAATATCACCTCTTGGAAGTTCCCCTTCAAGTCATTCGCCATCCTGACTTGGTATCTCCATTCCTTCACTGCTGCTGGGTCAAAACTCTGGAACTCCCTCCCTACCAGCACATTGGGTGTGCCTACACCCACTGGGACTGCAGCGGCTCACCACCACCTTCTCAGAGGCATTTGGGGATAGCTAATAATTGTTGACCTAGCCAGCGACACCCACACCTCATCAAAGAATATTTTAAGAATTGGCAAGGGTGGGTAAACAAAGATCACGGGCTCAAGCACCACTCCAGAGACTTATGAACTGAGAAAATACTGCACTGTCTGAGGTACCATTCTTCAAATGATGTTTCCAACTGAGACCGCGTCTGAGCACGTAGGCAGATGTATAAGATCCCAGGCATTATTTTGAAGAAGAGTACGGGAGTCCTCTCCAGTGTCCTGGCCAATGTTTAAGACCACAGCGTGACAATGTCTGGTTAATCTGTCTCTTGTAACAATGCTGCCTGAGGGATAAATATTTTGACAGGCCGGTTGGGGGAACTCACCTGCTCTTCTTTGACATATGCCACAGGATCATCGCCATCTACCTGACAGGACCTGGGGCTTCAGTTTAACAACCCATGCAAAAGGCCGCACCTCTGACAGTGCAGCACTCCCTCAGTACTACACTGGGGTGTCTGCCTGGATCATGTGCTCAAGCCACTAGGCCCTGAACCCACAATCATCTGGACTAAAGGCTCCCTATATTCATGGGCGACACCTGGAGAAGAGGTCAGAAAAGGGGACAGGATTTTGCACCTCCGACTCCTCCCTGGAAGCTGGCTGGCTAGTGGGGTGCGTAAAGTCAGGTGGCCGTGGTGGGGGTGGTGGTCACGCCATTTGGACACCTCTGCTGTTATGATTACCATTGGTGAGGTAAGTGTTGGTTTCCCTGCTGACCTTTGAGCCAATTAAGGCCCTAAGTGACTAACTAGTGATAGGTTAAGGGCCTTTTCCACCCTCTGCTGAAATTTCAATCGCAGCGAGGCAGGGGGGTGTACTGGTGGCCTGTCAGTAGGCTATAGAGATGGTCCTTCCTATGGCCAATGGAGGCCAGTCATCGAGTGATCATAGAACATAGAACAGTACAGCACAGAACAGGCCCTTCGGCCCTCGATGTTGTGCCGAGCAATGATCACCGTACTCAAACCCACGTATCCACCCTATACCCGTAACCCAACAACCCCCCCTTAACCTTACTTTTTAGGATACTACGGGCAATTTAGCATGGCCAATCCACCTAACCCGCACATCTTTGGACTGTGGGAGGAAACCGGAGCATCCGGAGGAAACCCACGCACACACGGGGAGGACGTGCAGACTCCGCTCATCTTTTCCTGTTTGTTGAACCCGTCTGGTTTCCCGATCACGGCTCCCCATCTCCTCCATCGGAGTCTGCCCGGCTGGCCCAGGCGAAGTTGCCGGACCCACCCTGCAGTCTGACCTTCGTGCTGCTCTATGTGGGAGGCTGACTGCAGTCCCAGCAGTGGCCACGGAGCCTGGTGGCGCTGCTGGGACTGGAGAGCTGCTGGCTAACTGACTGGCTGGCAGCTCTCAGAGAGGCGAGCCATCCTCCCAGATGAGGATGGAAGCCTTGATCTTAGCCACTTATAACAGCCAAGATGTCTGTGCTTTCTGGGCCTACGGAGGCGGGCTCACCCCTGACCTTTCAGCCAACTGCGCGAGCGGCTCCGGCCTATCCCGGGATGTACAGGACTCAGGAATGAAGTTCTAATGTCCATAAAGTGGCCATAAGGAACGTTGAGATGCAAGAAGTCAGAGCAAAGTCACTGCCAAGGCACATTGATTGAGTTAGTTCCTACTTAGAATTCCAGGAGGATTTGAAGTCAGCACATTAGCATGCGAATCCGGTGCCTCTTTTTGAGTACTGAACACAGCACCAGTCTGGTGAAGGGTTGTTCAGACAAATGTTCAGCTGTGACGAGTTGAATTCAAATTTTAAATGTGAGAGGAACATGACAAGGGTTTCAAATGCGAGCGGCTCACGTTGCTCTCCAGGCGCACCTGCCACAAAATGAATCTCTCATTCTGCAAGGGGACCAGAGCTTTGAACGTATGTGCGAAGCCAACATCTTCTTTGCGATATTTCCAATCCGGGAATCGTGAAGAATTGACCTGAGGTTACTGCGGTAGGCTATATTAGCGGTACCTAGGTGGGATGTACCTTATACTGTAGTATGAGTGGTAGAACCTGCCTGCTGGTTCCGCCCAGCAGGCGGAGCATAAGAGTCTGTGTTTCACCCACAGCAGCCATTCTGTACCGGAGCTGCTGGGGTAACTACTTGTTCATTAAAGCCTTCAATTGGACTACAATCTCGCTCCAGTAGTGATTGATCGTGCATCAGTTACAAAATAGGATTAATTGTCGTTCAACCCATCAAGGTCCATTATAATGTGATGTGGAGACGCCGGCGTTGGACTGGGATGGGCACAGTAAGAAGTCTTACAACACCAGGTTAAAGTCCAACAAGTTTGTTTTGAATCACTAGCTTTCGGAGCACTTCCTCAGGTGTATGATTCACCTGAGGAAGGAGCAGTGCTCCGAATGCTAGTGATTCAAAACAAACTTGTTGGACTTTAACCTGGTGTTGTAAGACTTCTTATTATAATGAGGGCATGGTCATTGGTATATATAAAGGATAGGCTTGCAGACCACCAAGATACAAACAAACAAACAAGAGCTTTATTGGAAAGGTGTTTACCGTGCAGGCTCTCCTTTTGCCCGCCCAAACTACCGTTGGCATCATCAGTATATCATGTGCTGAAACTCTTAAAGTGACCTTGTTCCAACTCGCGCCCAACATGAAAACACAACAGTCACATTTATCGCATGTCCTTAGCCACTGGTCAATTGGCCATACATTCCAGAGTCAACTATTCCAACACACTTCAACGTTTAAGCTACAAGGAGAGATTAAACTGTTATATTCTTTGGAATTTCAAAGGTTAAGGGATGAATTGACCATCGGCGATGCCATCTTTCAGCTGCAATGTTAAACCGAGGTCCCGTCTGCCTACCGTTTCGGAGACGAGGAGAGGGGAGTTCTGCTCTGAGAGTGTCTTGGCCAACACTTATCCCTCAATCAACATCACGACAACAGATTATTTGGTCATTTCCATCTGGCTGTGGGGCCTTGCTGTGCATCAATTGGACCGGAAAACAGGCTCAGTACCAGATATATCCTGAGATCGTAAAGTCAGCACTGTTTACCTTCACCTAACTGCTTACTGAGCCTCTACAGTGCACTTCAGAAAACTTCCTGAACTCCTGGCCCTGGCACATTCTACTTGACGTTCTCATGTCGCCTTTTCCCCTTGCCATTGGTTGCCAGATTGTGACTATTTCGGGATGGCAGGCTGTAACTGTAGAACCATGGAACCATAGAATTTACAGTGCAGAAGGAGGCCATCCGGCCCATCGAGTCTGCACCGGCCCTTGGAAAGAGCACCCTACCCAAGCCCACACCTCCACCCCATCCGCGTAACCCAGGAACCCGATCCCACCTTTTATTGGACACCAAGGGCAATGGTCAATCCACCTAACCTGCACATCTTTGGACTGTGGGAGGAAACCGGAGCACCCGGAGGAAACCCACACAGACACGGGGAGAACGTGCAGACTCCGCACAGACAGTGACCCAGCGGGGAATCGAACATGTGACCCCGGAGCTGCAAAGCAAACTGTGCTAACCACTGTGCTACCGTGCTGCCCAACTAGTGGTGTACCGCAAGGATCAGATGTGAGAGTCATAGCCGGTCACAGTCTATCTCAATGATTTGGATGCGAGGACCAAATGTAGCATTTCCAAATTTGCCGATGACACAAAACTAGGTGGGACATAAGTTGTGAGGTGGATGCAGGGAGGCTTCAAGTAGACTTGGAAAGGCTAAGAGAATGGGCAAGAACATGGTGGATGGAATATAACGTGAATAAGAGTGAATTTATCCACTTTGGAAGAAAAAACAGAAAGTCAGAATGCTTCTTACATGGTGGAAGGCTGAGAAGTATTGGTGTCCAAAAGGACCTGGTGTCTTTGATCACGAGTCACTCGAAGTCACTTAAATGAGTCACTAGCATGGAGGTGCAAGAATCATTTAGGAAGGCAAGTGACATGTTGGCCTTCATTGCAAGTGGATTTGAGTACAGGAGTAAAGATGTCTTGCTGCATTTGTATCGAGCCTTGGTGAAACTGCACCTGGAGTATTGTGTACAGTTTTGGTCTCCTTACCTAAGGAAGGCTGTTTTACATAGAAACAAGGGAGGTTCACCAGTCTAATCACTGCTGCTTCACAACACCAGGGACCCAGGTTCGATCCCCTTGGCTTGGGTCACTATCTGTGCAGAGTCGGCACGTTCTCCCCGTTGGCTGCGTGGGTTTCCTCTGGTTTCCTTCCACAGGTCCTGAAAGACGTGCTTGTTGGGTGAATTGGACATTCTGAATTCTCCCTCTGTGTATCCAAACAGGGGCCGGAATGTGGCGACTGGGGGATTTTCACAGTAAAGGCGCCGGGCCGCTTGCTTTCACAAAGCCAACCGCACAACCTCGCACGCCAAACACAAAGGGCAGAAACAAACCTGCCAGCTGTGCCCTATTGAAGACTGCACTGTGACGTTCAGCTATGTCAGCCGTGCCAACGCTGCCATCTGCACCCATTTGGCCACCTGTGTCAAGAGTGCCAATTATTTCAGTTACGCCAATCAATTTCTACTGTGCTATTTTCATCCTTGGCAGCCGACTTCATGCCAACCTCACTGTCAGTGCCAACAGCAGGAGCACTGCCAGTTTTACCCTTTCGTGGCCATGATTGCGTGAATTTGTAGCATTATAGCTATGTTTACTCTGCGTCCCTTCTTTGTAACAAGCATCAACCCTGTCTCAGTGCGCACCGAGCGGGCTCCCAGTCAGAAGATGATATCGCCAAGTCCCATTCCGGGGATTTGGGTACAATAAGGTCGGCACTCCCTGCGTTACGCTGTGGGTATGTCTTTGACAAGGTCAATCATAGCATCCACCTCCAAAGCCAGTCTATCACCATCAGTTGGGTGTGAGTTCACTTGCCTGGTTTCAATCCTATCTATCCAGTTGATTGAGAATCTCCTGCAATGGTTTCTCTTCCCATTCTCATTCGAACTCTAATGTCCCCCAAGTATGGACCTGTTGCTCTTTCTTTTCCTCATCTCGATGCTGAACCTCAGAAACATTCACAGTAAGGCAGCCTGTGATTCCACTTAAACAGACACTCACCAACACCTCTTTCTCTATTTCTTCCAGCTGAATACTTGGAATATAGAAACCACTGTTTTTGATTTCTGCTCCGAGCTCTGTCCCCCGGCTACCGACTCCACCTTTCTCTCTGGAGATTGCCGAAGGCTGAATTGGATTGTACACAACCTTGCTGCCATATCTCAATGGCTGCTTAGTTCCAACTTCAGTCTGACCCCCAGGTCATCTGCTGCCAAACCCCTCATCCTTGCCTTTTGTTACCTCTCGACCTGACTATACCAGCACACTCCTGACCAACCTCTCACATTCTACCCTCCATAAGCTTAAGATCATCCAAACCCCGCAGCAGGTAGCACAGTGGTTAGCACAATTGCTTCACAGCTCCAGGGTCCCAGGTTCGATTCCCGGCTTGGGTCACTGTCTGTGCGGAGTCTTCACATTCTCCCCGTGTCTGCTTGGGTTTCCTCCGGGTGCTCCGGTTTCCTCCCACAGTCCAAAGACGTGCAGGTTAGGTGGATTGGCCATGATAAATTCCCCTTGGTGTCCAATAAAGGTTAGGTGAGGTTACGGGGATATGGTGGGGTGGAGGTATGGGCTTAGGTAGGGTGCTCTTTCCAAGGGCCGGTGCAGACTCGATGGACTGAATGGCCTCCTTCTGCACTGTAAATTCTATGATTCAGTGTCCAAACCCAAACTGAGTCCTGTTCACCCAAGCATGTGCAATCCAAAGATATGCAGGTTAGGTGGACTGGCCGTGCTAAATTACCCCTTAGTGTCCAAAAGGTTGGGTGGGTTTACTGGGTTATGGGGATAGGGTTGAGGCATGTGCTTCAGTATGGTGCTCTTTCCAAGGGTCGCTGCAGACTCGATGGGTCGAATGGCCCCCTTCTGCACTGTAAATTCTATGATTCAAAGCCCTGTGTTTGTCGAACTATATGGACTCCCAGCTTAGGGACTCTTTGGTTTAACATTTCTCACCCTCATTCTCAAATGCTTCCATGTTTTTACTCCTCCCTATCTCTGCAATCTCCTCCAGCCCCACAACCCTCCAAGATATCCACAATTCTAGTCCCTTGAAGATCCTCTGTTGTAATTGCTTCACCAGTCTTGCCTCCAGATCCCCGAATCTCTGGAATTCCCACCTCAAACCTCTCCGCTTCTCTTTCCTTCTTTAGGACTGGTCTTAAAACCGGCCTCTTCAGCCAAAACCTGCGGTCATCTGCCCTGACATCTCCCTATGTTGCTCAGGGTCAAATATCGTTCGTAACTCTCCTCTTTGCTACACTAAAGGTGCTATATAAATGCAAGTTGTTGTTGCTGCACTCTCCAAGGTGCTGGTTTTATTTGTTCATGCGCTGTTGGCGTCGCTGGCTGTGCCAGGCTTTATTGCTCGTCCCTAGTTCCCCTTGAGGGGGCAGTAAAGAGTCAACCACATTGCTGTGGGCCTGGAGTCACATGTAGGCCAGAGAAGGTAACGCCGACACATTTCCTTCCCTAAAGGACATTAGTGAACCAGATGGGTTTTTGCGACAATCGACAATGGTCATCATTAGACTTTTAATTCCAGATTTGTACTGCATTCAAATTTCACCATCTGCAGTGGCGGGATTTGAACCTGGGCCCCCAGATCATTACTCTGGTTTACTAGTTCAGTGACAATACCACTACACCACCACCTCCCCGATTGAGCCGTTAAGCCCAGGGCCCATTTGCCCACTCAGGTGGGTGGAAGAGGTCCCTCACTGTCCCTTCAAAGATGAGCTGGGCAGTTATCCCTGGTGTTTGGTAAATATTGATCCCTTAATCAACACCGCCAAAAACAGGCTCTCTGGTCATTATCTGTGTGTGGGATCTTGCTGTGTGCAAATTAGCTGCCACACTTCGTACAGCAGATTTGCGACTGCAGTTTGAAAGTCTTTCGTTGCTTACAAATTTGCTTTACCTGAGGGAATGAAAAGATGCTTTGTCCTTTCCTTCCTTTGAGTTTCACATTCCGACTGAACTCCAATAAACATAAGTGAAGGAGACACTCGGAAGTTCGAGGCACCGGCAGAATACATATCTCATCCTTCAACATGAGACAGAGACGATACTCCTGTACTCTGTGAAGGATGCTAAGTGCAGGGAGTGTGTGGTGTGGGTCAGCGGAGAATAATTATTATGTTGAAGTATTTCAGGGGATATTTCCAATTGGGTGTCATTGCAGAAACCTATAATTTTATGATTTTATTTCAGGGGTTTCTGACCTTTTATAACAGGTTTACCTACCACCTTTAGATTAAAGTGTGTGTCAAGGTTTAAAACCCACTTTGCGGCTAGTCTGCAGGCAGAGGATGTCAAGACAGACACTCGTGACCTTCTGTTACCAGAGATCTGGGCAGAGGGAAGGGGGATTTTGAAACAATCCTGTGAAAGATCCAGAGTCAATGAGGGGCTGGATTTTCTGCACCCCGTACCCGGAGAGTACGCCGTGCCAGATATCATCTACCTGAGACCATGGGCAAAATTCTCCGACCCCCAGCAGGGTCGGAGAATCGCCTGGGGGCTTCCAAAAATCCCGCCCCCGCCGTGGCAGAGATTCTCCGCCACCCGGGAAGTGGCGGCGGCAGAATCTCGCTACTCCGATCGGAGAGACCCCTGCGGTGATTCTCCGGCCCGGATGGGCCGAAGTCCCGCCGCTGGGAGGCCTCTCACGCCGCCGAGGTTTGAACCACCTCTGGAACGGCGGGATAAGCGGTGTGAGCGGGCCCCTGGGTCCTGGGGGGTCGGAGGGGGGGGGTGATCGAACCCCGGGGGGTGCCCCCACGGTGGCCTGGCCCACGATCGGGGCCCCCCGCTCAGACTGCGGGCCAGTGCCCTGGATGCATATTTCGCCTCTGCGGCCGCCACAGCCTTCGCCATGGCGGAAGCGGAAGAGAACCCCACATCGCGCATGCGCCGGCAGTGACGTCAGCGGCATGCGCCGACCGGCGAAAGCCTTTCGGCCAGCCCCGCTGCCGGGGGCGCCGGTTTTTTCGCGCCAGTCTTCTGGTGCCAACCGCTCCGGCGCGGGGCTGGCCCCCAAAGGTGGGGAGAATTCCCCACCTTTGGGGAGACCTGACCCCTGAGTGGTTGGCGCCACTCCCCTACGCCGGGATCCTACGTCACGCCGGGTAGGGGAGAATCCCGCCCCATTTCTGGAAGCCCGTCCTGCCATTCTCCACCCCATCCGGCCGAAGTCCCGACAGCGATGGTCCTACCGGTCGTGATACTAGATGCGGACTCAGTCCACGGCCGCCCTGGTCGGGGGCCGGACGATCGTAGGGCAGGGGGGGCCTTATACGGGACCGGGCAATTTGTGGGCGGGCGGTACGGGTTGGGCACGTGGCCGCTCGGGGGGCACTATGTTTAAGGTCCAGGCCCGTGGTCTGAGTCTGCCACGGAGCACAGCGCGGCCGCTGGAGTCCGCTGTCGTGAGCATGCGCGGCCTCTGACCCGGAAGTGCGGGGGCCCGTATCTGTAGCTAAAGCTGCTAGTTTTATGACGGGTCCCTTCTAGCCCCCGGCAGGGCTGTGAATATGGGGCCTTTTCACGTCAGTTTTTCTGGCGTGAAAGGGCCACAGTTTTTACGACGGCATGGGGACATAGCCCCAAAAACAGAGAATCCAGCCCGAGGTTTGTTACGAGCACGGTAGCATAGTGGGAGCAGCATGGTAGCACAGTGGTTAGCACTGTTGCTACACAGCTCCAGGGTCCCAGGTTCGATTCCCCTCCTCGGGTCACTGTCTGTGCGGAGTCTGCACGTTAGAACATAGAACATAGAACAGTACAGCACAGAACAGGCCCTTCGGCCCTCGATGTTGTGCCGAGCAATGATCACCCTACTCAAACCCACGTATCCACCCTATACCCGTAACCCAACAACCCCCCCCCCCCATACCTTACTTTTTAGGACACTACGGGCAATTTAGCATGGCCAATCCACCTAACCCGCACATCTTTGGACTGTGGGAGGAAACCGGAGCACCCGGAGGAAACCCACGCAGACACGGGGGGGAAAGTGCAGACTCCACACAGACAGTGACCCAAGCCGGGAATCGAACCTGGGACCCTGGAGCTGTGAAGCATTTATGCTAACCACCATGCTACCGTGCTGCCCATGTCTGTGTGGGTTTCATCCGTGTGCTCCGGTTTCCTCCCACAGTCCAAAGATGTGCAGGTTAGGTGGATTGGCCATGCTAAATTGCTCTTAGTGTCCAAACAAAAGGTTGGGTGGGGTTACTGGGTTACAGGGATAGTGTGGGGGTGTGGGCTTGGGTGGGGTGCTCTTTCCAAGGGCCGGTGCAGACTCGATGGGCCGAATAGCCTCCTTCTGCATTGTAAATTCTATGATCTTGGTCGAGACTCCTAACCTATATAAAAAAAGAAATTTGAATTCCTGAGTGTTAGCTAAAGAGACCACAAAGGTAGATTCCATGTTTAAGGGCAAAACCTTTTCTGACAAAAGAAAGGAACAAATACTGCAGAGTATGAGCAATTATGCTTCAAACCAAATTACCGGTCACAACTATTCCCATTGTACGTTTAATTTCAATTGAGAGCTTGTTTTTTTATCTTACAGGTTATTGAGCGTCAGTTATCATCCTGCAACCAAACCACTGTGCATCTCAGCTCCCAGGGATCCTCCCTAGCTTCCCAGTCTGGGGTTTAGACTTCCAGAACTCTCCGTGCCTATCTCTCCCACTATAGGCATACCTGCCAGCCTTTAAATCCTCACCTGGTTGGGCCTATCATTCTGAGCCTGGGCCCAGCACTCACAATTCCTCGTGACTCCAAATCAGGATCGCCCCTGGCTCCTGCGGGCCCCTCTGCTCCATTGTTTATTCTTTCATGGAACGTGTCTATCGCCAGCCAAGGTTAGCTTTTGTAGCCCATCCCTAACTGCCCCTGAACCATACGGCTTGCCTGGCCATTTCAGTGGACAGTTACAAGTCAACCACGTTACTGTGGGTGTGGAATCACGTGTAGGCCAGCCAAGGTAAGGATGGCACGAAAGGACATTGTGGAACCAGATGAGTTTTTCAAAATCAATGATACTTGTCACCATTACTCAAACAAACTTTATAATTCCGGATTTATTCATTGAATTTGAATTCCACTGGCTGCCATGGTGGGATTTGAACTCATGTCCCTACAGCCTGGGCCTCTGGATTACTAGTTCACCCCCACCATCTCCCCACCGTCTCCTTGCCTTGGCTGCTTCAGACTCACTAAAACAACCCAGGTATACTGAAACAGAACTTTCTCACCCCTTTAACCCATCTCCATGGCAATGTGACACACGTGGTCTGATCCCAGGAGGAAATGCGAATGATTTATTTTTAACTTTAAACCTGTTCTTTGATCTGAAATGGCTGTGGATACATTTTATTCCTTCTTAGCTCCTCTGGAACGCGGTTGACTTCGGTTCGATGGGTCCCAGGATGGCTGATAGGCTTCGTGTGCGATCTGCAGACTGCGGCATGCGGGGCAGGTGGGGTATATGAAGGGTTGGGTGGATGGGTTGGTTGGGGATTTGCCTCAACGTCAATTCTGCATGTTCCTGTGGAGGCCTCTCGGTGTGTTCAGTGCCTTCCCGCATCAACCTTTTCCATTTTGGTCGGTCACAAACCAGAGCTACCGATGAGCCAGCAGGAATGTTTGATCTCTTCAGGGATGCCTGAGCACATCCCGAAAGCATTTCCGTTGCCCTTCTGGATGTCCCCTGCCACAACTGAGTTCTGAGCAGGTCAGTTGCTTCAGGAATCTGGGGCGCCATTCAATGGGAATGAAACAGAGCCCTGTGTCGAGAGCGTTTAGCCGGCTGTTTCCCGGTGCTGGCAGGGCCCAGAATGACCCCGTTATTAAACGGGACTCCGTTTAATTACTGGGCCTTGGTGAGGAATTCCCCGCTGAGGCCTCACTTTGTCCTGTTTCCTGCTTGCAAGTGCAAGAAGAGATTGGGGCACTATTTGGAAATGGGTGCCATGACCTCTTGATCCCCCTCCCCCCAGCACGGCCTCCGGACCCCCCCCCCTCCCCAATGCCCTAACTCACCAATAATGGGGTCATCTATTCCCCCACACACCCTCCTCACAAAGGCAGGGCATCCCAGGGCCCGACCCCAAGCACAGGCATGATCCCACCTGGGCAATGCCAGCCTCACACCTTGGCCGTGCCCTTCCAGCCTGCTAGAGTGGCACTGCCAGGGTGCCAGGCTGACAGTGGCCACAATGCCTGGGCGGCATGAGGGGTGCCAGGGTACCTCCCTGGCCAGAGCAGTAATGTAGTGGTACTGTCACTGGACTACTGATCCAGAGACCCAGAATAATTCCCTCGGGACCCAGGTTCGAATCCCACCGTGGCTGATGGCGAAATTTGAATTAAATAAAAATCTGGAATTAAACGTCCGACGATGACCATGAAACCATTGTCAATTGTCGTAAAAACCCATCTGGTTCACTAATGTCCTTCAGGGAAGGAAATCTGCCGTCCTTACCTGGTCTGGCCTACATGTGACTCCAGAACCACAGCAATATGGTTGACCCTTCACTGCCCTCTGTAATGGCCCAGCAAACCACTCAGTTCAAGGGCAATTAGGGATGGGCAACAAATGTTGGCCCAGCCTGCGACTCCCACATCCCATGAAAGAATTTTAAAAAGCTACCCAGATGCCCTCGGTCAGCAGGGAGAACCCCCCAAGTGCCGGTACGCCTGACCCATGTTTGTGAAAACCAGGGTTGAAAGGTGTCTGTTCGGGGTCTCTGAGGTGAGGTCCATTAGGTCCCGGTCACTGGGTGACCGGAGTAGACATATTCAAGTGAGACTAACTGCTTACTTGACTATTCAAATCTGGGTCCTGTCCTCATTGGGAAGGATCCAGATCGTGACGTATCCCGAGATCTTGTTAGATCTTGCGAGGCGTGATGCTGCCGTTAAATAATAATAATAATAATAATCATTATTATTGTCACAAGTAGGCTTACATTAACACTGCAATGAAGTTACTGTGAAAATCCTCTAGTCGCCTGTTTGGGTACACTGAGGGAGAATTCAGAATGTCCAATTCACCTAACAGCACCTCTTTCGGGACTTGTGGGAGGAAACCGGAGCGCCCGGAGGAAACCCACGCAGACACGGGGAGAACGTGCAGACTCCGCACAGACAGTGACCCAAGCCGGGAATCGAACCTGGGGCCTTGGCGCTGTGAAGTAACAGTGCTAACCACTGTGTTACCGTGCCTGAAATCTTGCCTAGCGTGAGATTAACCAGCCTCTTCATGTCCTGAGTCGGGTGCGGTGAGGCCACTAGATCGCATCCAAGGTGTGGTTGACTACCGGTGTGGATCGCACCCAAAATGCCGGCAGGAAAGACCCGCCCAAAATGTCACTTGGAAATATTTAGTTTGAATTCCGCCCGTTGACTTGAGAGAGGGCACTGCCGCTGTTGCATTGCCTTTTCTGGCCAAGAGTTTCATTTCTAAAAAATCGGCTCGGACTAAATCCATCCCTGTAACTCGCTGGTTTCATTTCGTCAAGTTGCTTGGCGGGAAGGCGGAGTCTTCAAGTTCCACACTTTTTAACCTCTTCGAAGTTGGGAACAATGTTCGCGGGCACAGTGTGCATATGTACCCCTTTACGTGATGACGTTTCTTGTCATTTTGCTGCCAAAAGAAATGTGCAAATTGGTGAGAATTTGTCCAGGAAGTTTTAGTTGCTATGAAATGGACGTTTGCAGTGAGGTCGGTGGAACGTTCAGTGTGTTTTCCTCACTTTTCTGCTCCTTTGGGACTTCCTGCTCCCATCCACTTAACTTCCTGCGGGCCTTAACTCATGATGTCAGAACAGAAAATGCTGGGAAAACTCAGCAGGTCTGGCAGCATCTGTGGAGAGAGAAACAGAGTTAACGTTTCAACTATGATATGAGTTATGAATCTCTTTGGAATGAGTCACCCTTATTATGTAACTGAGCATCATGATTCCCCAACAAAGCTCACCCACCAGCTGCCATGCCATCTAGGCTGACACTCCAGGGCAGGACCAAGTGGGTATCGCACTGTCAGAGGTGCAGTCTTTCAATGACACCTTAAACTGAGTCTCTGTGACGGCATGACTTTGAAGACCGGCAGAGAGGTCCTGGCCAATATTTGTTCCTAAGCCATAACCTAAAGAAGCAATCTGGATCAGTATCACATTGCTGTTTATGGGATCTGTTTATGGGATTCCTGTTTAACAGGAATGAGATAGAGAATCTGGTGAACTGGTGCGACGACAATAATCTCTCCCACAATGTCAACAAAACGAAGGAGATTGTCATCGACTTCAGGAAGCGTAGTGGAGAACATACCCCCGTCTACAGCAATGGGAACGAAGTAGAAAGGGTCGAGAGCTTCAAGTTTTTAGGAGTCCAGATGACCAACAACCTGTCCTGATCTCCCCAAGCCGACACTATAGTTAAGAAAGCCTCTACTGTCTCAGAAGGCTAAGGAAATTTGGCATTTCAACTACGACTCTCACCAACTTCTACAGATGCACCATAGAAAGCATTCTTTCTGGTTGTCTCACAGCTTGGTATGGAGCCTGCTCTGCCCAAGACCGCAGGAAACTACAAAAGGTCATGAATGTAGCCCAGTCCATCACACAAACCAGCCTCCCATCCATTGACTCTCTCTGTAATTCCCGCTGCCTCAGAAAGTGTAGCTTAATTTCTTCTTAAGGGCAGCACGGTAGCATTGTGGATAGCACAATTGCTTCACAGCTCCAGGGTCCCAAGTTCGAGTTCGACTTGGGTCACTGTCTGTGTGGCGTCTGCACGTCCTCCCCGTGTGTGCATGGGTTTCCTCCGGGTACTCCGGTTTCCTCCCACAGTCCAAAGATGTGCAGGTTGGGTGGATTGGCCATGATAAATTACCCTTAGTGCCCAAAATTCTATGATTAACCTAGGACAATAGTTCGGCACAACATCATGGGCCGAAGGGTCTGTTCTGTGCTGTATTTCTCTATATATAAAGGCAGCCAGCACAATAAAGCACCCCGGACATACTCTCTGCCACCTTCTTCCGTCAGGAAAATGATACCAAAGTTTGAGGTCACGTACCAACCGACTCAAGAACAATTTCTTTCCTACTGCCATCGGACTTTTGAATGGACCTACCTCGTATTAAGTTGATCTTTTCTCTGCACCTTGCTTTAACTGTAACATTATATTCTACAGTCTCTCCTTCCTGCCCTATGTACGGTATGCATTGTTTGTACAGCATGCAAGAAACAATACTTTTCACTGTATACTAATACATGTGACAATAATAAATCAAATCAAATCAAAAATCTTGCTGTGTGAAGATTGGCTGCTGAGCTTCCTGCAGTAGAACAGTCACACATAAGGGGCCTCACGGTAGCATGGTGGTTAGCATCAATGCTTCACAGCTCCAGGGTCCCAGGTTCGATTCCCGGCTGGGTCACTGTCTGTGTGGAGTCTGCACGTCCTCCCCGTGTGTGCGTGGGTTTCCTCCGGGTGCTCCGGTTTCCTCCCACAGTCCAAAGATGTGCGGGTTAGGTGGATTGGCCATGCTAAATTGCCCGTAGTGTAAGGTTAATGGGGGGATTGTTGGGTTACGGGTATACCGGTTACGTGGGTTTAAGTAGGGTGATCATTGCTCGGCACAACATCGAGGGCCGAAGGGCCTGTTCTGTGCTGTACTGTTCTATGTGTCAAGAGGCAAAATAACCAAAGTCAACTCAGGGAAAAATAAAATCTGGGAAATTCCTTCCCGACCACTGGAAGCAAGCGAACAAGCTCCAAGAGACCACAACTGACCATGAGTCACATTTCCCAATATCCAACCCACCTTTCTGTCTGCTGTTGTACCACCACAGCTCGGACCTCTGGCAGTGAATCTGCACCCACTGCATGAGCCGACAACTTCTTCTTAAGGTCAGTTTGGCAAACTGATGGAACCATCAATTCACGAGACACGTGCTTTAAGATATGAACAGTGGTTTTAATCTACTTACTACAGAGCCAGCCGGTTACCCGTTGAACTCTCGATGAACTGCAGGCTGGCTCTGGACAAGGGTATTTATACAGTAGTCCAGGGGGAGGAGTCATGGGCAGAGCCAAGGGTCGAGCCCTGTACAAACTCCTGAGCATTCCCAGAGCTACTCCCCCTAGTGGTCGGATAACGCTACTGCGCTTACAATGGTATTGGTAAATACAGTGTGAATTACTAAGTTACATTCACCACACAAACAAAGGAAGCTCCTGGTGTCCAGCCGAGTTCGCTGCGTACAGAACTCACACACACCTTGGTGCCTGGTTCTCTTCACCCTTTAACTGCGTCAATAACAGGGGCTGGTTTAGCTCACTGGGCTAAATCGCTGGCTTTTAAAGCAGACCAAGGCAGGCCAGCAGCACGGTTCAATTCCCGTACCAGCCTCCCCGAACAGGCGCCGGAATGTGGAGACTCGGGGCTTTTCACAGTAACTTGAATTGAAGCCTACTTGTGACAATAAGCGATTTTCATTTCATTTCATAACAGCAGCTTGCATTTCTATCCTAACTTTACAGTTCTAACATATACCAGGGCACTTCACCGAAGCATTATTGTACAAAATGTGGCACCAAGCATTAGGGAGATATTAGGACAGGTGATCAAATAAAGACAGGTGTAAGGTGAATTTCAAAGGCAGAGAAAGAGGTTGAGGGAGGGAATTTCAGAGTTAATGGCCCAAATAGCTGAAGACACGATCGTCAATGCAAAAAGTGCACAAGAGATCAGAACTGAAAAAGTGCAGAATTTACAGAAGGTTCAAATAATCTACCTGGACAGTCTGGCACACGTTTACGATAAAGCTGTTTTCTTCTGTTTCCAATTTTCGAAGAAGTGCGTTTAAATTTTCTGAAACGACAATTCCTCTCCCTCCCTCTCTGTCGTTTATGATCGTCCCGCTCTACAATCGTCCTTTGCAGAACGTCCTCCGGCTTCTGATTTTGATGGTCTCTGAGTCTAAAGCTGAAAATTTACTCTCTCCTCTGCTTCCAGAGGTTGAAGGAGCTACCGCAGATTTTCTCTACCTTGTAGATTAGCTGCATGTCCAGTTTCTCTGCCAGGGTAATCACAATTTTGGACAATGGTGGGAGATGGCAGCAAGAGCGATTCAATTTCTCGCTGTACATCCCTCCTGACTTTTGCTTGAATTGACCTAACAGCTGCTTCTTTAAGAAAATGTCAGATAAACGTCTCCCCATTTGTGTTCTGTCTTGTAACTTAGGATATAACTCAAACCTATGAGATGCAGCCTCAAATCCCTTACATTTTGTACAGAACTATCCCACTTCCCCAGCCAATCAGATGAATACTGATGAGAGTCCATATCAGGAGGTGTCTGTACCTAATCCTGAACACTGTTCACAATATTGATGAAATGAGTCACCTGCCCTGGATACTCCGAAGCCAGAAGGTTTGTGGGTTCAAGTTCCACTCCAGGATCTTCGGCGCCAATTCCAGGCTGGCCCTCCAGTGCAGTACTGAGGGAGTGCTGCACGGCATGGGAGAGATATTGTCATTTCAACGAGACTTTATGTTTCAGGCCCCCATCTCGAGTTCTGTAAAAATTCATTTACGGGATGTGGGCGTCGCTGGTTAGACCAGCATTTATTGCCCATCCCCAGTTGCCCTTCAGAAGGTGGTGGTGAGCTGCCTTCTTGAACCGTTCAGGCAGTCCTTCAGGTGCAGATACACACACTGTGCTGTTAGGGAGGGAGTTCCAGGATGTTGCCCCAGCGACAGTGAAGGAGCAGCGATATATTTCCAAGTCGGGGTGGTGAGTGACTTGGAGGGGAACCTCCAGGTGGTGGGGTTCCCAGGTATCTGCTGCTCTTGTCCTTGTAGATGGGAGTGGTCGTGGGTTCATAAGGTGCTGTCGAATGAACCTCGGTGAGTTACTGCAGTGCACCTTGTAGACGTACGCACGGCTGCCAAGGTGGCATGGTAGCACAGTGGTTAGCACTGTTTCTTCTCGGCTTGGGTCACTGTCTGTGCGGAGTCTGAAAGTTCTCCCCGTGTCTGCGTGGGTTTCCTCCGGGTGCTCCGGTTTCCTCCCACAGTCCAAAGATGCGCATGTTAGGTGGATTGGCCATGCTAAATTTTCCTTAGTGTCCAAAAAAAGGTTAGGTGGGGCTATTGGGTTTGGTGATAGGGTGGAGGTGTGGGCTTAAGTAGGGTGCTCTTTCCAAGGGCTGGTACAGACTCGATGGTACAGCCTCCTTCTGTACTGTAAATTCCTTGTTCGTTGGTGGTGGAGGGTTTGAATGTTTGTGGAAGGGGCAGCAATCAGCGGGCCGCTTTGTCCTGGATGGTGTCAAGATTCTTGAGCGTTGTTGGAGCTGCACTCGTCCAGGCAAGTGGAGAGTATTTCATTACCCTCCTGACTTGTGCCTTGTAGACGGTGGACAGGCTTTGGGGGGTGAAGAGATGTGTTACTCACCATCGGACTCCGAGCCTTTGACCTGCCCTGGTAGCCACAGTATTAATGTGGCTAGTCTAGTTCAGTTTCTGGTCAATGGTAACCCCCCCAGGATGTTGATTGTGGGGGATTCAGCGATGGTAATGCCATTGAATGTCAAGTGACGATGGTTAGATCCTCTCTTGTAGGAGATGGACATTGCCTGGCACTTGTATGGCGTGAATGTAACTTGACACTTCTCAGCCCAAGCCTGGATATTGTCCAGGTCTTGCTGCATTTGGACATGAACTGCTTCATTATCTGAGGAGTTGCAAAGGGTGCTGTACATTGTGCAGTCATCTGCAAACATCCCCACTTCTGACCTTATGAATGGAAGGCAGGTCATTGATGAAGCAGCTGAAGATGGTTGGGCCGAGGACCCTGAGGAATTCCTGCAGTGATGTCCTGGAGCTGAGATGATTGACCTCCAACCACCACAACCATCTTCCTTTGTGCCAGGTATGACTAAAACCAGCGGAGAGTTTTCCCCCTGATTCCCATTGACTCCAGTTTAGCTCGGGCTCCTTGATGCGACACTCGGTCAAATGCTGCCTTGGTGTCAAGGGCAGTCACTCTCACCTCACCTCTGGCCTTCAGCTCTTTTGTCCATGTTTGAACCAAGGTTGTAATGAGGTCAAGAGTTGAGTGACCCTGGCGGAACCCAAACTGAGCATCCGTGAGCAGGTTATTGCTGAGTAAGTGCCGCTTAATAGCACTGTTAGTGTCTCCTTCCATCGCTTTGCTGATGAAGGAGAGTAGGCTGATAGGGCAGTAATTGGCTGGGTACGTAGGCATGGAGGATCCCATACCACTCTTTGAAGAAGAGTGGGGGAGTTATCCCCAGTGGCCTGGCCAATATTTATCCTTCAATCAGTGTCACTAATAGAGTGTCTGGTCATTGTCCACGCCCCGATGCCGAAATCGCGGCTAACGCGGGGGCGGAGAATCCAATTTCCCGGCGCCGGTTCCCCGATACTGCGGGCCCCGAAATGCGGCGTACTCTCTGCATATCACCAACCTGGGGCCATTGCCAGAGGCCCGCTCTGCCATTCTCTGCCCCTGACCGGCGAAGTTAACTCACTCGGCTAATCGGCTTGGGGGGGGGGGGGGGGGGGGTGGGGGGTCCTATAGGTGCCGGGAAATGTTTGTGCGGTCGTGGACAGGGTTCGGTGCGCGCAGCCAATCTGCGGGGATTTATTTTTTAGAGTCCAGTTCCACGGTCAGAGTCCGCCGCCTGGAGGGCCGCCGCCGGTGCGCCCGTGGCCTGGCCTCCGACCCGGAAGTGCCGGCGGCCCGTAATCTGCAACAACGCTGCGAGATTCACTCCGGGTTTCCTGCTGGCCCCCGGCAGGGCGAGGAATATGTGGCCCTTTCATGCCAGTTTCTCTGGCGTGAAACTCCACCGTTTTGATGCCGGTGTGGGGACATAGTCCCAATAATGGAAAATCCAGCCCAAGTTCTCTCTTTCCCATTGATTGGGTATAATCAGTGATTACTGAGTGCTCTAAGGTGCCTGAAAAACCGTTAGTGTTGCCAAACATACAATGTGCTCATGGTTTTATTGCAGATCAGCTGCAATCTTGCCCTCACGCATGACTTGTTGATGGAGAAAGGTGGGTGATCAATTTTCTGTCTGTCTCTCTCCCTCTCTGCTCTGATGAATTGTCTACTTTAAAATAATAGAAGAATTGTATTTTGTCCAGCTTTTTGTCATTATTTTAAAGAGCTTCACCTATTTTGAAGTGATTGTTGTCAATGGAGCCATTCTTTGTATTTTAGGAATATATTTTCAAAACTTCTTTTCCCTGAGACCCACCTTTGGCAACCGGGTGGCCTTGGCGACACACGCCACGTTTACATATCTTCAATGCGAAAGGGGAGCCTGCTTGGTCCTCACGATCTCACACCAGATCAGATTCACAGGAGGAGAGGGGAATGCACATATCAGGTGCAGAGTTCAGCCTGTTCCTTTGTGCTGTCTTCATCTTTGTGAGAACAGAAAATCCAACCTTGCACATGTAAGTCGTCGTGAAGGGCAATCGCAACAAAATGCTTGTTTTACTCAGCACTGGATACTCCTTGGAGATGCTACTCCAGAATTCTGACAGCCTCCTGGGCTTTTGACATATTTTTTATGAGCTGTCACAGGTCAGGTACAGCAGCATAGTCTTTTCATTTGAAGTCAGTTCTAAGTTGATAACTGACTCTGGGGTCTCAACCTCAAAAGGAATTTTTCATCCACCTCTTTTGAAATCTGAAATCTCTCCTCTCATTTTCCAGTACTTTCCTGCATACAACATTTACTTACATTGGCACAATTGACAAAACTATGCCTCAAGAAATCCTCTTTATACCGCTTTGTTCCCAACTTAAGTTTCTTCTTTGTAGGCTGTTAAGACAGTGGGGCTTGTTTAGCACAGTGGGCTAAATAGCTGGCTTACAATACAGAACAATGTCAGCAGTGTGGGTTCAATTCTCATACCGGCCTCCCCGAACAGGTGCCGGAATGTGGCGACTAGGGGCTTTTCACAGTAACTTCATTGAAGCCTACTTGTGACAATAAGTGATTATTATAAAGAGGCCTTGGAGCTCTGTACAGAACTAACACTAGCACTACTCTGTCCTGCCCTGGACTCTGCTGAACAGCTCTCTCCAGATGTGAGACACCAGCCAGTAGATACTCTGCCTATTTGTGTCTCTGGCCATCTCTTTCTCATACCAAAAGAATTCATATTCACAGTCCACCTGCCTTGGTTGCTGGAAAATGGAAGAAACACCCCTCTGTGATTTGGCGCCAAAAGCACAGGGCGCTTGGCGTCATGTGTACCTGCTCAGTGCTGCCACATACGGCCGGGAGTTTGCCCACAGCCTCATTTTGTTCTCATTTAAAAGGCGACAGCGGCCTGTGGGCGCTTCTCCCATGATCGGTACCACAGCCAGAACGTTGGGACCGATCGCTCCGTGACCCTCCCAACATGTGCCCCCTGCACTTTGAAAACTCTGCTTTAGGACAAGGTACAGCATCTTTCAAGCACAGAAACAGGCATTGACAGGTCCACGTTGATGTTTTCACCGCTCTCCCCACTCTTCACTGAATCCCATCCGCATTTCCTTCTATTCCTCTCCCACTAATTGTCTTTATCTGGCTTTCCTTAAGTGCATCTCAATGCTATTCATCGCAACTATTCCATGAGGTAACAAGTTCCATTCTCAAAACTCTCTGTGCAACAAAATTTCTCTTGGGTTTCTGATGGAATATATTGGTGACCGCCTTGCATTTAAGGCCCCTTCTTCTAGTCTTCCATGTGGACAGTTGTAGGTGTTGTTCCTCATTCAAGAAAGGATATAATTGCAAAACAGTTCAGAGAAGATTCACCAGGCTAATTCCTGGAATGAAGTGGTTGCCTAATGAGAAAAGGTTGAACAAGTTGGGCCTCCACCCATTGGCGTTTAGAAGAATGGGAGATGATCTCATTGAAACATTAGGGGCAGGAATCTCCAATAATGGGGCTATGTCCCCACGCCAGCGTGAAAACCGGCGCCAACCACTCCGGCGTCAACGGCCTCTGAAAGTGAGGAATTCTCCACTTTCTAGGGTGATGGTGGAGTGGTTCCTGTAGCTCCAGCCAGCGCCGCAGGACCGGCGCGAGTTCACGCAAGCACGGAACTGGGCGGCGTATTTCAGCGCATGCGCAGAACGGGCGGCATATTTCCGTGCATGCGTTGGGGTTCCCTTCACCGTGCCGGCCCCCGGGCAATATGGCAGGGCCCGACAGGGGCCCGGCGCGGAGGAATGAAGGCCCACGGAACCAGCCCGCCCGCCGATTGGTAGGCCCCGATCACGAGCCAGGCCACCGTGTGGGCCCTCCCCGGGGTTGTATCCCCCCCCCCAGGATGGCGGCGGGACGGCGGGGGCGGCGGGGCGGCGGGGCGGCGGGGCGGCGGGGCGGCGGGGCGGCGGGACGGCGGGGCGGCGGGACGGCGGGGCGGCGGGGCGGGATTCGCGCCTCCCCCCGGGGATTCTCCGACCTGGTGCCGGGTCGGAGAATCCTGGCCTAAAGGTCCTGAGAGGATGGAGGCTGAGTGGATGTATCCTCTTCTGGGGGAATCCAAACCTCGGGGCTAATGTGGTACCTCCCATTGAAGACTGAGATGAGGAGAATTTCTTTCACTCGGAAGAGCAATAGTCTGGGCAATTCTAACCATGTCGAGGGGTGGAGGCTGGGCCATTGAAGGCTGAGTTAGACAGATGTTTGACTGACAAGGGGATCAAGGATTTAGGGGAAGAGGCAGGAAAGTTGAGTTGGGGCCTCGATCAGATCAGCCATGATGTTATTGAATGGGCTGAATGGCCGACTGCTGTTCCTAATTCTTGGGTTGGTTGAGGGAAGGCCGTGTGAAGCGCCAGGAGAAAATACTACTCTTTCCACAGGAGAACCACAGACTTGCTTCTCTCCTGCGAACTGGGATATACAAACAAGGTTCGAGTTTAATGTCTCAGATCGATTTTTCATTAACAGCGTAAAACCCTGGATCATGCGCCCAAACCTCCGTGAAAGTCAATATGTAGTTCTTAAATTTACTGCATTCCCAACTCAATGGATTGCACCTGACAGTCCACGGGGCATCCAGCTGCCAACTGGAGACATGGCAAGAACCCCATATCCTCTCCGTTGGGGACAATCCGACCTGGATTCCCTGTGGCGGGAATGGGAGCCATTGAAATCTCCATTCAGATCTGCAGGACCAGACGATCCCACAGGCAGGAAAGGTTGGAAAATTCAATGGGTTTCAACGAACGATTGGGAACCTGGAATTCTTACAGCTTGCAACACTTTACTCCAAACTTTTCTCTGAATGTGCTGAAGAGTTATATTTATGTTGCGAATGTGCTTTCGTGGAAAAGTCTTCATTGATAAGAATCTTGCAGTCGCAACACATATATCAGAAGTGAATCATTACAATTGAATATTAACGACTTCTATTTATAGAGTTCCTTTAACGTAATAACATTTTCCAGGACATTTCACAGAAGCTGTGAGGGCCATTCCTGTTGATTCCCTTATTTCTGACTTCTTTTACTTTCCAGTTATCATTTTAATACATGGATAATTAATGGACCTTTAAATCGAGCGAAGGATGTGAGGAACTCAAAGGTCGTAAAACAGTACACTGTGCTATTGGAGATTTAGGTTTCGACCAGCAGACCTCAGACTTTCTGGCACCCAAGAGATCGGAGGGATTCAGTGGGATTGGTTGGCTGGTCCCCAATGAATTGGCCAAAGGCCGTATTCTGCGCTGTGACAGGCGGTGATTGGGTCTTATCTGTGTGGGATGGTTTTCAGAGAACCCAGGAGGTCTCTCTCTCTTTCTCCAGAAGTGTGGCCTACCTGCTGTTTTCTGAACGTGCAGAGAGGTTTTGGGAGTTTAATAATAATAATAATAATAATAATCTTTATCATTGTCACAAGTCGGCTTGTGACAAGCTTACATGAACACTGCTATGACGTTACTGTGAAAATCCACTAATCTCCACATTCTGGCGCCTGTTCGGGTACACTGAGGGAGAATTCAGAATGTCCAATCCACCTAACAAACACGTCTTTCGGGACTTGTGGGAGGAAACCGGAGCACCCGGAAGAAACCCACGCATACACGGGGAGAACGTGCAGACTCCGCACAGACAGTGACCGAGCAGGGAATCGAACCCCGGACCCTGGTGCTATGAAGCTGCAGTGCTAACCACTGTGCTGCCGTGATGAATCTACAGTGAACACCATTACCGACTGAAAGCAAAAACCTCCAACAGAAGATCTAGACTGAAGAAAGGTGCATTGTTAGACATCCATCTGAAAAGATTTGTATCCTTTTTATTTTTCTTCGTACCCCTCTTTCCCCTCTGTGTTTGTGTGTCTTGTGTGCGTGTAGAGGGTGGGGCGAGTTAAAGAGGGCGGGGGTTAGGAGTAGTTAAGACAGTAGTTAACCAGTTGTATTTGCTGCCTATTTACTCATAGTTATTGTTATGAATCAAATTAATTGTGTTTAAGTTTACAAACCTGGCGACTGTAATTATTGGGCAGCCAGAGACCAAAGACTTTGGCTATTTTATAAGTATTAATAGTTAATTTCAATTGTGTTGCAACTCCAGGTCAAGTGAGGCTGGAATTGGCCATGCACTATCCCAGGGTGTCGTAACGGGAGCTTTATAAAATAAAAGGGCCTGTTTTGTGCTGTACAGTTCTATGGGCCTCATAAGGGGATATTAGGGTAATTGGGCACGTTTTGGTCTAAAAGGTTGGTTTTAAGGTTTGTCTTAAAGGAGCAATGTGAGGTGGAGAGGTGGAGGTGTGGGGTGGGAGTCTCAGGGCTTGTGACCTAGGCAACTGAAGGCGTGAGAATGCTCAGGAGACCCGTGTCAGTGGAGCGCGGAGATCTCAGAGGGATATGGGACTGGAACAGAGATAGGAAGGGGTGAAGTCATGGAGGCATTTGGAAACAAGGATGAGAACTTTACAATCAAAGATGCTGCTTGACTAGGAGCTGGTGTAGATCAGGGAGCACAGCTGGGTTGCAATAATTGGCGATCAGGGACTAACGACAATGAAGGTTTGATGATAACTTTGAGCAGCTCTTACATGCTGTGTGTCAGCCCATGGCCAAGGAGAGCTCCTGCACTCCCGGGATGTGACACCTTTTGGTTTTTTTTAAATTTAGAGTACCCAATTCATTTTTTCCAATTAAGGGGCAATTTAGCGTGGCCAATCCACCTACCCTGCACATCTTTGGGTTGTGGGGGCAAGACCCACGCAAACACGGGGAGAATGTGCAAACTCCACACGGACAGTGACCCAGTGCCGGGATCGAACCTGGGACCTCGGTGCCGTGAGGCAGTAGGGCTAATTCACTGCGCCACTGTGCTGCCCATGTGAACCCTTTTGTACCCGTGTCATCCCAGCGTCCACCGGACCATCTGGCCCACAGCCAAGCCCCTAATCTCTGGAATTCTCCCCCAAACCCCTCCACCTTTTTACTCCGAAGGTCCCACTCAAAGTCCACCTCTTTAACCAAGCCTTTAGTCAGCTGACCTAACATCGCCTTCCGTGGCTGTCATCACACCCCATGATATCGATCGATCTCCGCAAGGGTCTCCTGGTGCACAGGTTTCCATCCTGAGTGGGTGGCGGTCTGCCCAATAGGGGCCAGCTAGCGGGACCTTGAATACTGTGACCCAGGCCCGGGCTGGTGTTCCCGAAGGTTCCGGACTGGGACAATAGCGTTACCCTCCGCGGCCGAGGCCTCTTTCCTGTTCAAGAATAAAACTTTGTCTTGCTGAGCCTGGAGTTATGACAGCGGCTAGGCTTCATTTTGTTTTACACATTGGCTTACTTCTGATAATCTTAAATCTGAAAAACAAGAGGTTGGTATTAAAGGATTAAGTAAGGTCAGGCCTATTAACACAGTAAACCATTTAGATTAACGCCAGGGCTGTTTGCACTCAAGGCAGTTGTGAATAGGTTTGGGTGTACCTCCCTGTTAAAAGGTGCTTCAGAATTACCTGGGACATGTTTTAACAGGAAAATGCGCAATTATTCAGCATTAATCACAATTATTCTCCCTTGAGCAGATGATTGAGAAGAGGTAGTGACCTCCCTGACCCATGCCTCGTGAATCAGCAGTGGTTCAGTGGTTGGCACTTTCATCTTTGAGAGAGAACAACAACAGTGAATATATCTGTTAATGTAATAAAATATCCAAAGGTAGTTCCTGGGAGCATTGTCAAGCAACATTAGCAACATACGGTTGAGCAGATGCCCAAAACCTTGGTCAAAGGGGTGAGTTTTAAGGAGCCTCTTAAAGGAAGAGAGAGAGGCAGGGAAAGTTCGGGAGGGAATTCTGAATCTTCGGGCCCAGGCAAGCGAAGGCACGGCCGCCAGTGATGGAGACATTAAAATCGGGGACTCCCAAAAGGCCAGAATTAGAGAAGTACAGATATCTTGGAGGACTGTGAGGATGGAAGAGTTTACAGAGCCAGGGAGATATAAAGCCATAGAAGGATTTGAAATAAAAACATAAAATTCTGGTTAAATTCAGCAGGTCTGGCAGCATATCATAGATCATAGAATTTACAGTGCAGAAGGAGGCCATTCGGCCCGTTGAGTCTGCACCGGCCCTTGGAAAGAGCACCCTACTTAAACCCATGTGATGCACTATCAATTACCAGAAAGGCGAGAGTAGTGGAATAATCGAGGCTTTATTGAGCAACGATGTTGTGCCTCCTGTAGCTGGAACCAGAAAGGCTGCAGCACCGGCGAGCACACACATTTATACTCCGCCTACTGGGCGGAGCCAGCAGGCAGGGTTTTACCCATGTACCTCTACTATACGGGCCTTACTGTAATACATGTAATACGACTAGTGGTGTCTACCACACCATGTCTCCACCCTATCCCCGTAATCCAGCAACCCCACCTAACGTTTTGCGCATGAAGGGGCAATTTAGCACGGCCAATCCACCTAACCTGCACATCTTTGGACTGTTGGAGGAAACCGGAGCACCCGGAGGAAACCCACGCAGACACGGAGAGAGAGTTCAAACTCCACACAGGCAGCCACCTGAGGCCGGAGTTGAACTCGGGACCCTGGAGCGGTGAGGCAGCAGTGCTAACCACTGTGCCACCGTGCTGGAGAGAGAAACAGAGTTAACGTTTTGAGTCTGTATGACTTCTTCAGAGCTGAAGAGGAATAGAAATGTGATAGATTATACCGTTGGGGGGGGGAGGTGGAGAAGGTGGAGCAGAATAGAAGCCCAGGAATGGCTGGGCGCTAAGGAGAAATTGACAAAGATGTCATGGACGCAAGGCAATGGGGGAGTTCAAGGTAGCATTAAGGAAAACTAAAGAACAAGTGACAGATGGCCCTGTGGGGCAGGGGGTAATTTGCGTTGGGACAAACAAAGAAAACAAAAAGGGGGTAAAGATGGAGGAGAAAAGTCATCGCCTAAAGCTGTTGAACTCAATCCGCAGTCCAGAAAGTTGCAACTACCCAATCAGACGATGAGGTGTTGTTCCTCCCGTTTGTGTTGGGCTTCACTGAAGCTTTGCAGCCGGCCAAGGCCGGACATGTGGGCATGGGAGCATGCGGGGGATTGACAACAAGGGTGAGATCGTCAAAATCAAGCTGTTGCTTGACAGGGAGTCAATGTAGATCGACAAGCACAGGGGTGATAGGGGGACGGGACTTTGGGTCGAGTTAAGGCACAGAAAGTTTTCGATGGCCTCAAGTTTACAGAGGTAGAAGGCAGGAGTCCATTAGAATAGTCAAGCTTCGAGACAACAAAGGAAAAGCATCAGGAGAGATGACACAGGGGTAAAGTTGGGAAATATTATGGAGCTGATGACTTCGTCATGGCACGAATATGATCTGGCAGCTCACATTGGAGTATCAAGGTTAGGAAAAGACTGGTTTAGTGTCAGGCTATTGCCTGGGAGAAGGATGGAGCAGATTGCTAAGGAACAGAGTTTGGAGTAGTAATGGATGTTGGATAAACAGTCTGATAACTTTGCAAGAATGGAGGAGTTGAAAGAAGTGATCATAGAATCATCTAGTGCAGAAGGAGGCCTTTATGCCCATCAAGTCTGCACCAGCCCTTGGAAAGAGCACCCTATCCAACCCCACACCTCCACCCTATTCCTGTAACCCAGTAATCTCACCTAACCTTTTTGGACACTCAGGGCAATTGATCATGCCCAATCCACCTGACCTGCTGATCTTTGGACTGTGGGTGGAAACCGGAGCACCCGGAGGAAACCCACGCAGACACGGGGAGAACGTGCAGACTCCAAACAGACAGTCACCCAAGCCGGGAATCGAACCTGGGACCCCGGAGCTGTGAAGCAACTGTGCTAACCACTGTGCGACTGTGCTGCCCAATGACGGGGATGGTGAGGTGTCGTCTGTGTACATTCGAAAACTAACACTGCTCTTGTATAATGTCAGCAAGGCGCTGCTTGTGAATGAGAAGTAGGAGGGGGTCAAGGATAGACCCTTGGGGGATGCCAGAGGTAACGATGCGGGAACAGGAAGAGAAGCCATTGCCAGTTATTATCTGGCTCTGATTAGATAACTAAGAATGGAACTGAGTGAGAGGGGCTGGTTTAGCACAGTGGGCTATACAGCTGGCTTGTAATGCAGAACAAGGCGGGTTCATTTACCATACCGGCCTCCCCGAACAGGCGCCGGAATGTGGCGACGAGGGGCTTTTCACAGTAACTTCATTTGAAGCCTACTTGTGACAATAAGCGATTATTATTAAGTTCCACCCAGCTGGACAACAGTGGCGAGGCGCTCGAGGAGAATGGTGCGGCCGAGCCGGCCTAAGGTTATAGAGAGGTTGGGAAGGATGAGGAACGGAAAGTTCAACTTTGTCCCAGTCACGTAGGATGTGATTTGTGACCTTTGTTTCCCTGACCGTGGCATTGGTAGAAACCTAAATCGAGGTGAGGACTGTCATCCACATCTTGTCGTGGAGAAGTCGGAGGATGTTAAGAACATAAGAACTGGGAGCAGGAGTAGGCCATCTGGCCCCTCGAGCCTGCTCTGCCATTCAATGAGACCATGGCTGATCTTTTGTGGACCCAGCTCCACTTTCCGGCCCGAACACCATAACCCTTAATCCCTTTATTCTTCAAAAAACTATCTATCTTTTCCTTAAAAACATGTAATGAAGGAGCCTCAACTGCTTCACTGGGCAAGGAATTCCATAGATTCGCAACCCTTTGGGTGAAGAAGTTCCTCCTAAACTCAGTCCTAAATCTACTTCCCCTTATTTTGAGGCTATGCCTCCTAGTTCTGCTGTCACCCGCCAGTGGGAAACAACCTGCCCGCATCTATCCTATCTATTCCCTTCATAATTTTATATGTTTCTATAAGATCCCCCCTCATCCTTCTAAATTCCAACGAGTACAGTCCCAGTCTACTCAACCTCTGCTCATAATCCAACCCCTTCAGATCTGGGATTAACCTAGTGAATCTCCTCTGCACACCCTCCAGTGTCAGTATGTCCTTTCTCAAGCAAGGAGACCAAAACTGAACACAATACTCCAGGTGTGGCCTCACTAACACCTTATACAATTGCAACATAACCTCCCTAGTCTTAAACTCCATCCCTCTAGCAATGAAGGACACAATTCCATTTGCCTTCTTAATCACCTGTTGCACCTGTAAACCAACTTTCTGTGACTCATGCACGAGCACACCCAGGTCTCTCTGCACAGTGGCATGCTTTTGATGAACTTCTCTGGGTTGAGGCAATTTTCCGATGACAGGGTCTTCCATAGCCCTTCCTGATTAAACTGAGTCAAAAGCCTTGGTCAGATCGATGAAGGCCACGTTGAGTGGTTGTTGTTGCTTCTGGTATTTCTCTTGCCGAGCAGTGAAAATCATGTCCACTGTTCCACGATTGGTTGTAAACCACACTAGCTTTCTGGAAGGAGTCATTCAGAGACTGGGAGAAAGCGGCTAGCAATGATTCAGGTGATGATCTTCACGGCGATAGAAAGTAGGGAGATTCCTCGGTAATTCCCATGGTCCATTTTGTCTCCTTGCTTGAAGATGGTGGCGATGACAGCACCCCTGAGATGCGGCAGGAATTTCTCTGTCCCAGATTTTCGGCAACAGCTGACGGAGATGACGGGTGATCTCTTTCCCTCCCAGTTTGAAAATCTCCGCTGGGACCCCGTCCACTCCCGTGACTTTTCCATTCTTCACACGTTTAATGCCGCCTTCAACTTCATCCAAGGTGGTGGGAATCCAAGATCATCTTTGATGGGGAGTTGGGGGGATTGCCTCAAACATCTATGATTGGACCACGGTGTAGGAGATCTTTGACACTCTGGTTTCCCCATTGGCCGGAGCACTTGGTCTTCAGTTGGGGGAACTGAGCCCAAGATGTCCATCCCGGGGCTTTGATACCTTTCGAGGAGTATTTAAGAAGATGAGAAAGAGGAACTGTCTTTGAGCTTGCTCTGCTATCAACAAAATCATGGTTGATCCTCCAGACTCCACCTTCCTCCACTAACCCCATCTCCTTCAATTCCCTGAGTACCCAGAAATCCACTGATCTCAGCCTTGGATATATTCAATGAGTCAACATCCACAGCTGTCAGGAGGTAGAGAATTCCAAAGCTCCACCACCCGGTTCAGTGAAGAAATTTCTCCTCTTCACTGACCCCTTATTCTAAGACTGCGACCCCCATGTTTTAGATTCTCCACTAAGAGAAACATTTTCTCAGCAGATACCCTGTCAAGTCACAGAATCATAGAATCATTGAATTTACAGTGTAGAAGGAGGCCATTCGGCCCATCTAGTCTGCACCGGCCCTTGGAAAGAGCACCCTACTGAAGCCCACGTATCCACCCTGTCCCCGTCACCCAGTAAACCCCCACTTAACATTTTTTGGACACTAAGGGGAATTTATCATGGCCAATCCACCTAATCCGCACTTTTTTGGACTGTGGGAGGAAACCGGAGCACCCGGAGGAAATCCACGCAGACACGGGTAGAACGTGCAGGCTCTGCACAGACAGTGACCCATGCTAGGAATGAAACCTGGGATCCTGGAGCTGTGAAGCAACTGTGCTACCGTGCTGCCCATAATAGTCCCACAATAATTTTGCATACTTCAATTAGAACATCTCTTATTCGTTTAAACTCCAGGGAACACAGGCTGAGTCTGCCCTATCTCTCCTCATAGGTCAACCCCCTCAACCCAGGGACCTGTCTAGTCAACCCATTGTTGCACTCCCTCTAAGACACGCAGGCCCTTCATTTGACAAGTAGATCGAAGTGGCTTCTGATACCTCAGGTGACACCACCCCAATGTCCTGTATAATTGTAATAAGACTTCCTTACTCTTATCCTCCAATTCCTTTGCAGAGAAACCATTTGCTTTTCCAATTGCTTGATGAACCTGCCCATTAAGGCATTTAAGCTGGAGAGAGTCGATGGTACAGATGCTGTACATGACTTGCAGAAGTGGTTCTGTCTGAATGGCTTTACCACATCCATTTATGTCTTCTGATCTTAATGCTCCAAAAACAAGTGGTCAGATATTAAAGGCTTAAGTAAGGTCAAGCCTATTAGCACAGTAAACGACATGGATTAACGGCAGGTCTATTTGCACACAAGGCAGGTGTGAAAGGTTCTTGGGCGGACCTGCCTGTTAAAATGTATCTCGGAATTACCTGGTGCAAGGTTTAACAGAAAAATGTACAATTATTCTAATTACTTAGTTGGCAGTTCCGTAGAATGTTACTTATTGGGGAGTCACATGATTGGGAAAGTGACCTTCATGATCCATACGATGAAAATCAGCTGCGGTTCAGTGGGTAGTACTCTTAACTTTGAGTCACAACGACAGAAATTAATATTTATATAGTGCCTTTCATGTTGTAAACATCCCAAGGCACTTTACATGAATGTTATGAAGAAAGATTAGGCATCGAGCTGCACAAAGTGATGTTAGATGGCCAGAAATTTGGTTTCAGCCCCTACCGATGGGGGGATCTTCTTCTCCCGTCGAAGGTGACCGCCCCACCTCCCAGCGACGGGTTCTCCAGCGGCAGGGCGGGCGATCCATGCAAAACGCCACAGACCTGGGCGGGACCGGAACATTCCGCTGGTGACCAATGGCGATCTCCTTCCGACATTTGAAAACATGCTGCGGGGAGTGAGGGAAGAGGTGTGTGTGTGTGTGTGGGGGGGGGGGGGGGGGAAGAGAGGGGAGTGGAGTGGGAGAGCGGGGGTCCAGAAAAATCTCAGCCTCAGTTTTTAAAGTGTTTCTTCAAGAAATAAAGAGGGAACGTGGCACAGGGGCTAGCACTGTTGCTTCGCGGCACCAGGGTCCCGGGTTTGATTCCCGGCTTGGGTCACTGTCTGTGCGGAGTGTGGCGACTAGGGGATTTTCACAGTAACTTCATTGCAGTGTTAATGTAAGCCTGCTTGTGACAATAAAAGATTATTATTAGTGTTAAGTGGTGTGCAGGGAAGGAATTCCGGAGTTTCGGCATTAAGCAGTTGAAGGCATAGCCACCAATGGTGGAGCAATAAAAATCGGGGACACTCAAGAGGCCAGAATTAGAAGAGTGCACGGCGATATTGTATTTCTTTCAAGCCGCTATGTAAATTACAGTTGTTGTTGTTCTTCTCCATTTTCTGACAGGACTGCAGTTAGGAGCTGGGTTCCTGGTTGATTTTCATCCCTCCCTGGCCCAAAGACGTTGAAGGTTGGTAAATGTCCACTTATCTGGCTCAGCTGAGCTCAGCAAGCTCACCAACGCCCATGGTTTGACCCTGGCGATTTTCCTGACTGGCTCAGCAAACACTGAACCATAACAGCTGGTTATTCAACTTAAACTGTGGGGCGCGATTCTCCCATTGGGAGACTAAGTGCCGACGCCGGAGTGAAAACCGGAGTGTTTCACTCCGGCGTCGGAGGCCGCTCCTCGCCCCCTATTCTCCCACCCCCGGGGGGCTAGGAGCGGCGCCGCGTCAATTACGCACGCCGGGCCTTGGCGCCCGCATCAAAGTGGCGCCGTGTAAATGACGCGGCCGGCGGCGCTTAAATGACATCACCCGCGCATGCGCGGTTGCCGTCCTCCCCGCGAGACATGTCGGAGTGATCTTGCGCGGCGACAGAGAGAAAAGAGTTCATCTTTTAGAGACGCCGGCCCGCCGATCGGTGGGCACCGATCGCGGGCCAGACCCCCACTGAGCACCCCGCTGGTGCTCGATCCTCCCTCCCCCCCCCCCCACAGGCCGCACACGCAGCGTTCGCGCGCTGTTCACGCCGGCAGCGACCTGGTGTGGTTGGCGCCGGCGTGAACCGGTCGTATTGGGCAGGCCGCTCGGCCCATCCGGGCAGGAGAATCGGCGCTCGACCGTTAGAAACGGCGAGCACCGATTCTCCGAGCGGCCTGTCGTAAAGCGCGGCACGCCATTTTGGGGGGGGGGGGTGGGAGAATCGTGCCCGTGGTCATGGAATTGGGTGACCAAATTAAAAAGCCTCAGGCAAGGTGAGAATCGGAGGGAGTTCCTTTACGACAGAATAGGATCCAGGAACAACAACAGGGGTCCAGCGCTCATGTGGGTTTTCAGCACCCAAACAGACCTTGTGACCCAATTGGTCAGCAGCAGCGTTTATCTTCCATTGGAGCCTCCTCTCAGCCCAACCCCGCCTCACCCCATCCATCAGCTTATCTCTACATTCCCTATTCATAGAATCAGAATTTACAGTGCAGAAGGAGGCCATTCGGCCCATCGAGTCTGCACCGGCTCTTGGAAAGAGCACCCTACCCAAGCCCACACCTCCACCCCATCCCCATAACCCAGTAACCCCACCTAACACTAACGGCAATTTTGGACACTAAGGGGCAATTTAGCCTGGCCAATCCACCTAACCTGCACATCTTTGGACTGTGGGAGGAAACCGGAGCACCCGGAGGAAACCCACGCACACACGGGGAGAACGTACAGACTCCGCACAGACGGTGACCCAGCCTGGAATCAAACCTGGGGACCCTGGAGCTGTGAACCAATTGTGCTAACCACTGTGCTACTGTGCTGCCCAATGTGTGAGCCTAGATTCCCTTCAAATTCATTGGGGCCCTTCATCTCAACCGCTCCATGTGTCCTCACTAAAACAGGCACTTGGCCGTCCAAGAACTTGAAGAGAGCTGAAAAGGGGGACATGTTCCCAACGCTTATCATTCTGCACTTGTCAATCAGTCAACTCCCTTTTCTCCTGTGGTTTTGATTGTGACTGTTTACTCATTGCCTCTCCATAATTGCCCTTGAGCAGGGGGTGGTGCACTGCCTTCTGCAACTGCTGCAGCCCGTGTGGTGTAGGTGCACCCACCGTGCTGTTCGGGAGGGAGCTGCCCACCTCGATGTCCATTTTCCATGTTGCCCACCCTCTGCATGGACACGAACTTCCTGATATTTATTTTGACCCTGTGCCCTCTTGTCCTCCTGTCACAATTTAATTGGAATCAGTTTTCCTTCGGGATTGGCCGGGATTCTCCCATCGTCCGCTGCAGGTGGGAACGGAGAATTTGACCTTCCAACCAGAACTCCGTTCATTTTCAGCGTGTTTGGAGAAACCAGGCTGCGAACGAGGTTGGAGAATCACGGCCATTGCCTCTGACTTTGGTGGGAGGGAATTTTCACGCTATCCACCGCCGGGTTTCCCATTGAGTGCAACCCTCGCCGCGGTGGAACATGTGGCGGGTGTGCGTTGCCGGCAGCACCGGAGGATCTTGCCAGTGTGAATGATCGGAAAGTTCCAACCAGTTGGTTGAATTCTTATCTCAGAGTCGAGTCCTGACTCAGAGCCAAATACAAATTCTAAACTGAAACTTCATTGCAGTAAAAACAAGGAAGGATTTGCATTTCTATAGCGCCCTTATTCCATTCGGAAGTCCCAAAGTACTTTATAGCCGATAAAGTACTTTTGAAGAGGAGTCATTGTTACAGTGGGAGAAATGACCAGGCCGCACTGAGAGGATGCTGCACTGTCCACAGAGCTTCTTTCCATTGAGACTCTAAACTGAGGGCCCGTCTGTAATTCAGGTGGATGTAATAGATCTCCGGACACTCTTGGGGCTGCACGGTAGCACTGTGGCTTCACAGCGCCACGGTCCGAGGTTCGATTCCCCGCTGGGTCACTGTCGTAAGAACGGGATATGGCGCTCGACTCATCGATCGACAGTTCCAACGCGCCACAGCGAAAAACGCACTGACCTCCTTAGAAGGCAAACAGGGGACACAACCGACAGAGTACCCTTCGTCGTCCAGTACTTTCCCGGAGCGGAGAAACTACGACATCTTCTTCGGAGCCTTCAACACGTCATCGATGAAGACGAACATCTTGCCAAGGCCTTCCCAATACCCCCACTATTTGCATTCAAATAACCGCGCAACCTCAAACAAACCATTGTTTGCAACAAATTACCCAGCCTTCAGAACGGCCACCACGACACCACACAACCCTGCCTGGCAATCTCTGCAAGACATGCCAGATCTTCACATGCGTACCACCATTACACGTGCGAACAGCACCCACCGGGTAAGCGGTACATACTCCTGCGACTCGGCCAACGTTGTCTACCTCATACGCTGCAGGAAAGGATGTCCCGAAGCGTGGTACATTGGTGAGACCATGCAGACGCTGCGACAACGAATGAACGGACATCGCGCGACAATCGCCAGGCAGGAATGTTCCCTTCCAGTCGGGGAACACTTCAGCAGTCAAGGGCATTCAGCCTCTGATCTTTGGGTAAGCGTTCTCCAAGGCGGCCTTCAGGACGCGCGACAACGGAGAATCACCGAGCAGAAACTTATAGCCAAGTTCCGCACACATGAGTGCGGCCTCAACCGGGACCTTGGATTCATGTCGCATTACATTCATCCCCCACCATCTGGCCTGGGCTTGCAAAATCCGGCCAACTGTCCTGGCTTGAGACAATTCACACCTCTTTAACCTGGGATTATCTCTCTCTCCAGTTGCTCTGTCTGGACCTGTAAAGGCTTAATTACCTGCAAAGATTTGCATTCCAAGTATCGTCTTGCATCATTGACTTTGTCTATATAGGCTGTGTTTGTTAACCTACCTCTTCATTCACCTGAGGAAGGAGCTGTGCTCCGAAAGCTAGTGATTCGAAACAAACCTGTTGGACTTTAGCCTTGCGTTGTAAAACTTCTTACTGTCCCAATGCCACATCGTGCCTACAATCCTTAGAGATACATAGATACATAGAAGATCGGAGCAGGAGGAGGCCTTTTGGCCCTTCGAGCCTGCTCCACCATTCATCACGATCATGGCTGATCATCCAACTCAATAGCCTAATCCTGCTTTCTCCCCATAACCTTTGATCCCATTCTCCCCAGGGGCTATATCCAGCCGCCTCTTGAATATATTCAAAGCTTTAGCATCGACTACTTCCTCTGGTAATGAATTCCACAGGTTCACCACTCTTTGTGTGAAGAAATGTCTCCTTATCTCTGTCCGAAATGGTTTACCCTGAATCCTCAGACTGTGACCCCTGGCCCTGGACACACCCATCATTGGGAACATCTTCCCTGCATCTACTCTGTCTAGTCCTGTTAGAATTTTATAAATCTCTATGAGATCCCCCCCCTCATTCTTCTGACCTCCAGCAAGAACAATCCCAACCTAGTCAATCTCTCCTCGTATGACAGTCCCGCCATCCCTGGAATCAGTCTGGTAAACCTTCGCTGCACTCCCTCGAGAACAAGAACATCCTTCCTCAGAGAAGGAGACGAAAACTGCACACAATACTCCAGGTGTGGCCTCACCAAGGCCCTGTACAATTGCAGCAACACATTCCTGCTTCTATACTCGAAACCTCTCGCAATGAAGGCCAACATACCATGAGCCTTCTTTACCGCCTGCTGCACCTGCATGCTTACCTTCAAAGAATGGTGCACAAGTACACCCAGGTCCCGCTGCACACTCCCCTCTCCCAATTTACAACCATTCAGGTAGTAATCTACCTTCCCTGTTTTTGCTTCTAAAGTGAATAACCTCACACTTATCCAAATTATACTGCATCTGCCATTGGTTTGCCCACTCGCCCAACCTGCCCAGATCTTGCTGTAGGATCCCTGCATCCTCATCACAATTCACCCTCCCACCTAATCTGGTATCATCTGCAAACTTTGAGATGTTACATTTTGTTCCCTCATCCAAATCAATATATATTGCGAATAGCTGGGGTCCCAGCACCGATCCCTGTGGTACCCCACTGGTTACTGACTGCCAATTTGAAAAGGACCCATTAATCCCGACTCTTTCTTTCCTCTCTCCCAACCAGTTTTCTATCCACCTCGATACATTTCCCCCAATCCCATGCGCTTTACTTTTGCACAATAATCTCTTATGCGGGACTTTGTCAAACGCCTTCTGAAAGTCCAAATATACCACATCGACTGGCTCCCCTTTGTCGACTGTACTTGTTACATCTTCAAAGAATTCCAACAGATTTGTCAAGCATGTTTTTCCCTTGATAAATCCATGCTGACTCTGACTGATCCTGCCACTGCTTTCTAAATGTTCCACTATAAAGTCCCTGATAATGGATTCAAGCATTTTCCCCACTACCGATGTTAGGCTTATTGGTCTATAATTCCCTGCTTTCTCTCTACCTCCCTTTTTGAATATCGGAGTGACGTGAGCTACCCCCCAATCTGCAGGGACAGTTCCAGAGTCTATAGAATCCCGGAAGATGACCACCAATGCATCCACTATTTCCAGAGCCACCTCCTTAAGCAATTTGGGATGCAGATTTTCAGGCCCTGGGGATTTATCTGCCTTCAATCCCATCAGTTTTCTCAGCATAATTTCTCTACTAATGTTGATCCTCCCTCAGTCCTTCCCTCTCATGAAACCTTTCATTCTCCAACATTTCTGGGATCTGATTTGTGTCTCATTTGTGAAGACAGAACCAAAGTATGTATTCAATTGCTCAGCCATTTCTTTGTCCCTTATTAAGCATTCCCTGTTTCTGTCTGTAGTGGGTCTACATATCTCTTTACCAATCTCTTTCTCTTCACATATCTGGAGAAATCTTAAAGTCAGTCTTTATGTTCCTGCAAGCTTCCTTTCGTACTATACATTTATCAATAATTTTGTCCTTAGAACATAGAACAGTACAGCACAGAACAGGCCCTTCGGCCCTCAATGTTGTGCCGAGCCATGATCACCCTACTCAAACCCACATATCCACCCTATACCCATAACCTTACTTTTTTTATTAGGACACTACGGGCAATTTAGCATGGCCAATCCACCTAACCCGCACATCTTTGGACTGTGGGAGGAAACCGGAGCACCCGGAGGAAACCCACGCACACAGGGGGAGGACGTGCAGACTCCACACAGACAGTGACCCAGCCGGGAATCGAACCTGGGACCCTGGAGCTGTGAAGCATTTATGCTAACCACCATGCTACCCTGCTGCCTTCTGTGCTGAATTCTAAACTGCTCCCAATCCTCGGACCTATTATTTTTCTTGGCCAATCTGAATGTTTGCCATTGTCCATCTCTGCATTCTTTGAATTATTGTCGATTCTGCGCCCACCATTGCCTTAGCTCTGCCATTGGCACCCATGGTATCAGCAGGCCAGGGATTTTCCTTCCTAAACTCCTCCACCTCTCCCCTCCCTGAAGTTGCTCCTTAAAACCTACCTCCTGACTGAACCCGTCTTAATGTTTACTTCTCTGACTTAATGGTAAATTCTGTTTGATAATGTGCCATCGAATCGCCTTATGATGTTTTGCAAAAGCATTTTGCAATTCCTTGAGGTAACCGAGGTGTTGGTATCTATCCCCGTCGCCATGGAGACCACGGTGATCGCCATTCAGTTCTGGTCCCCACAAACAGAGACCAGGCGGAATGGCACTCGTGGGGGTCTCCCAAAGGATCGATGCCTTGCCCTCTGGGCAGGGTGGCATCCTGGCACTGCTGGTGTCAGATTGGCACCCTGGCAGTGGCACCTGAGTGTCAAACTGGCACTGCCAAGGTACCCAGGTGGCACTGCCAGCTGGACCTGGCACTGCCAGGATGCCAGGTTGGCATTACCCAGGTGCCAAGCTGTCATTGTTTTACTGGTGGTCCATGTGGGGTGTGGGGGATCCTTATGACCTTCTTATAACTGAGGTGGGGCTTTGAGGGGTTCGGGGGGTCGCGCGGGGTCTCAAGAGATAGGGAAAGAGTTTAATAATGGCGTCTGATCTCTCCCCCTGCTGTGAGGAGTTCCGGTCAGCGGGGGTTCCCAGTGCAGGAAACAGGACTAAGTGTGGCCTTGCCGCACATTCCTCACTGAGGCCCCGTATCTAACCGGAGTCACGTTAGATAGCGCCATCTTTCTCGGCACCGAGAACGCCGGGAGACATTAAAAAAAAATAGAGTACCCAATTATTTTTTCAATTAAGCGTGGCCGAGGGCAGCACAGTGGCCTAGTGGTTAGCACAACCGCCTCACGGCGCTGAGGTCCCGGGTTCGATCCCGGCTCTGGGTCACTGTCCGTGTGGAGTTTGCACATTCTCCCCGTGTCTGCGTGGGTTTCGCCCCCACAACCCAAAAATGTGCAGGGTAGGTGGATTGGCCACACTAACTTGCCCCTTAATTGGAAAAAATAATTGGCTAATCTAAATTTATTAAAAAAAAATTAAGCGTGGCCAATCTACCTACCCTGCACATCTTTGGGTTGTGGGGGCGAAACCCACGCAGACACGGGGAGAATGTGCAAACCCCACACGGACAGTGATCCAGGGTCGGGATTCGAACCCGGGTCCTCAGCGCCATAGGCAGCAATGCTAACCACTGTGCCACCGTGCTGCCCTGAACGCCGGCAAACATGCGGGTAAACACGCTCGCTATGGGTCTCTGTTCTCAATTTGGTTAGATCGGGCCCTTGGCCCTCAGCAGTTGTAGCATTTTGTTTTAGTCAGCTGTCCTTCAGCTCCAAGAAGAACAGCCCTGGCTTGCCCGGGAGGAGGTTGTGCAAGGAGGTTTATGAGCCATTAATGATTTATCACAGGCCTCACCGTGGAGTACTAGAACAATTTGCAAACAAAAAATATCTTTGTCAAGGTGACTTTGTGTTTTTTTTAACCAACGTACTGGACGCTCTGTACATCATAAATCTGGGAAACGAATGAGAAAACCTTTGTCATGGGAGTTTCTTGACTCCTTATTGTGTGCCTCAAAGCTCGGCCTGTGAGTATTCCAGCTCACTGTGAGTGTCTCAGGATTCTGCAGCACCATTCCTGTCCCAAAGGACCATCTGCACTCAAGTAAAACAACATCCCCTCACGCGGCACTGTTGGTAAAAGAGTCAAGGCGATTAGGTGCTGGGGCTCCAGTTTGAACTAAAGAGGGGGATTGCTGGAAGAAATGGAAGTTCTTTTAAAGATGGACGAAAGAAAATTCTTGCATTTATCTAGCACCTTTCACCAATTCAGACAGCCCCACGTGCGCTACAGCTTTTAAAGCATTGTCACTGATGTAATTGGTAAGAAACATGGTCGTCAATTTGGAAGTTGTGGTGTTGCTGGTCTGGGAGCCTATGTGGGCCATTGAGTAATGGGTAATGGGCCTGAGTGCGAGTTAGGATATCGGTCAGAAGAGCTAGGATGAGCCCCATGCCCCTGGCTGAGCAGTTCCATCGCTCAATCCCCCCACTATCAACATCCTGGGACCCAGCCATATAAACAAGATGGCGCTTGGGCAGGTTAGAGGAATTCTGTGATGAGCAACTCACCTCTTGACTCCCCAAAGCCTGTCCACCATCTACATGTCACTTTCCTCCAGGTGCTCTGGTTTCCTCCCACAGTCTAAAGATGAGCAGGTTAGGTGGATTGGCCATGTAAAATTGTCCCTTAGTGTCCAAAGATGTGCAGGTTTGCTTTGGGTTACAAGGCTAGGGTGGAGGAGTGGGCCAAGTAGAGTGCTCGTTCAGAGGGTTAGTGCACACTTGATGGGCCGAATGGCCTCCTTTTGCATTGTAACAATTCTATGGTTCTATGGTAAGTCAGGTGTTTAATTAAATACTCTCCCTTTGCCTGGATGAGTGCCGTTACAACAACACTCACGAAATGTGACACCATCCAAGACAAAGCAGCCCCGCTTGATTGGCACCCCTTCCACAAACATTCATTCCCACCACCAATGTACATTAGCAGCCGTGTGTACCATCTACAAGATGCACTGCAGCAACTCAGCAAGGCCCGTTGGACAGAACCTTCCAAACTCACGACCACTGCCATCTAGAAGGAAAAGGGCAGCAGATACCTGGGAACCCCACCACCTGGAGGTTCCCCTCCAAGTTACCCAACATCCTGACTTGGAAATACATCACTGTTCCTTCACTGTCACTGGGTCAAATCCTGGAACTCCCTCCCTAACAGCACTGTGGGTGTACCTACACCACTTGGACTGCAGCGGATCAAGAAGGCAGCTTAATAATCTTTAATAATCTTTATTGTCATGTGTAGGCTTACATTAACACTGCAATGAAGTTACTGTGAAAAGCCCCTAGTCGCCACATTCCGGCGCCTGTTCGGGTACACAAAGGGTCAATTCAGAATGTCCAATTCACCTAACAAGCACGTCTTTCGGGACTTGTGGGAGGAAACTGAAGCACCCGGAGGAAACCCAGGCAGATACAGGGAGAACGTGCAGACTCCGCACATTGACCCAGCCGGGATTCGAACCTTGGACCCTGGAGCTGTGAAGCAACAGTGATAACCACTGTGCCTTGTACGGCCACCACCTTCTCAAGGGCAATTAGAGATGGACAATGAATATTGGCCTAGTCAATGACATCCCTTGAAAGAATAATTTTAAAAGGCTGGAGATAAGCTGAGACAGAGGTGAAGTCAGGTGACGTTCCGGAGGTGGAAATAGGCGGTTTTTAGTGAATATAAGGCTGAAATCCCATTTCCATTCAGGAGCTGGGCTGCATGTTTTTTCCGCTGACTGGACTGTTTCCTCCATCCCAGAGGAATAGAACTGAGGGGGAATTCGGAACGGGACTCTGAGCTGCTGGACAGAAATGTAGCCGTGTCCAATGTGGGGAATCAGGTGTAACTTGCCTGAGTGGTGGTACTCATTACTTCAGACAGGATTCTGTGGTTTCGGGTCGATGATGGGGCTCCAATGTACATTCATGGTTCCTGCATACATTCACTGATTCGCTCCCGGCCCAGCAAAAGTCGTAAGCTCTGTGTGGTGATATGATTTGCATAGCTGTCTGCCATTGGGACAGAACACCGGCTTACCATTGGCCCTGGTCGGTCATGTGCCTCTCGACCGATTGGTTGAGACCAGTCATGTGACAGCTCTCCGGTTGGTCGAGAGGCTGAGTTAACCACGCCTCCTTACCGAAGTATAAATAGTCGAAACGCCCGGCGGTCGTCCATTTTATTGTAGACAACCGCAGGGCTAAGTTCTAGCTTATTAAAGCCTAACTTTTGTAAAGCAACTCGTCTCTCGTGCAATTGATGGCTCATCACTCTGGAATCCCCTCTCTAACTTCTCTACATCACTATCTCACTGTTTCTCTTCCAGGATATTCCCTGAAAACAAGCTTTTTGTTATATTCTCTAACATCTCTAACAGGGGCAGCACGGTAGCATGGTGGTTAGCATAATTGCTTCACAGCTCCAGGGTCCCAGGTTCGGTTACCGGCTGGGTCACTGTCTGTGCGGAGTCCGCACGTCCTCCCCGTGTGTGCGTGGGTTTCCTCCGGGTGCTCCGGTTT